>NW_008751854.1:864260-915161 GCF_000715545.1 Opisthorchis viverrini | reverse complement strand
TATACATTACATATGAGTTGAGTTGAAAGGCAAGCGAAACTGTCAGAAATAGCCCGAGTAAAGGTGTAATTCTCTATAGAACTGTGGAAAGTACGCACAGTCGGACCCATTATCGCCTATTTGTTGAGTTTCCTAATGGCAGATGCGTCCATCAGGCCACGGGTTGAGGGATCCGGACACAACTTTCTTCTAAACAGCTAGCAAAATTCCAGGCTTAATCATCAGGTTCTCCGAGGACCAACAGTTACTCAAATAAAAACGTCTGACCCTTACCAGTTGGTGTTGTCAAAACAGTATAACAACTGGTTAGACCAATAATCACAGCCAAAATCAAAATCAAGCGTGGACCGAGGGTTCTGAATGCAACGGCTCGAGACCTCGAACCAAAGGGTTTCGTATCAATAGCTATGGTGGTTCTGTAAAGGAATGTGCGTCTATAATTTATTTTGTTGGAGCATTGCAAACATGTGATAATGACAATGAGGACATCCATAAGGTATTCCAGACCAACTTTAAGACTGCTCGCTGAGTAACCACGCCGCCGTGGATGGTTCTAACAGCATTTGATGCCAATCGGTGCAAACGTCTGCAATCAATTAGATCTGGCTGGGGCGCTGAGCGATTGAAAGTTCAATGGAGGCCCTCCCTGGAGAACATTTAATTGGGCAATTACGGATGAAAAGAGATAAGCTTGTCGAACTCACTCATCGATTAGAAATCTGGCATGAGCATATATAGGGCATGTGACAGCCGTTGAACTACTAGAAACTCAAAACATGCTCGAATCCCTACTGATTTATCGAGGAAGAGATCTGAATCTTTTATAGATACTTCTGACCTTTGTCGCTTACCACTGATTCATGCTACTTAACTTTCCTGTTTTGTTCGTGTCCATGCCACTTTTTGTATCAAAGAGCAATAACGTAATCTGTATACCAGTAAAACTAGCGAACATCAAAGGATGGAATCAACGAATTCTCTTGTGTCTGGAGAGAAAATTCAGAACGATACTAGCAATTCACAGATTAAATACATCAATGTACTTCATAGTATATACGATAGTGGTGTTTCCGTAAGCCAATTCAGCTGATTCGCAAACAGCCTTTCCTAGGTGTGTGTGTGCTTCGTCCGGTACTGTACACACTATGCCTTTCTCTATTAGGAACTTACTTCCTTTTTCCAAAGCAGCTTTACTGGTGTTCCCAGAGGAATCCTTAAGTGGGTTCAAAGGCGCATAGTGCGACTTAGTATGTACCACAGAGTGATCAGAAGCATTCACTTTCAGCGAGGCATTTTCTATTGCTGGATTTTCGCTCGAATGCAACAGAGCCTTTTTATTTCTTTGAGAGGTCGCCTCCAAGCTGGTCTCAAACTGAACTGATGGGGTGTGGAATACGTCGCCCATAGTTTTTGACTGTCTTCGTTGTAGGAATCTAACAATTGATTTGTTCAAAGAATGACTTAGGGGAATTGAAGACGATTCTTTTTCCACTCCGAGATGAACAGCACCGCTCAGTGACCGGTTGAGTGGTTTACTTGCTGAGTCCTCTTCATATTTGTTCCCATCCAAAGGACATGAACTCTCCCGTTTTTGAAGTCTCCATATAGCCTTGCATTCAGAATTCATGGTAAGTGTTTGAACCCCAGTTGGGATGGCTGTCTGCGAGTTCGAAATCTGGTCATCAGCAGGTAAGATGGGGAACCGTCAGTGCTTGAGTCGAACAGTGGCCTCTATGCTCAGGTCCTTTCACTTTTGCCACGGATTCCGAAATAATGACGTCTGAGTTGTTCAAATCGTGTTTTAGAGTATTGGTAAATCGCGATTCCTCCTCGCACTCAGAGTCCATTGGTTTTAATTCAGTGTTTCGTCCTCTGATGAAAAAAGTTTCCATTTCACCTTTACCCTGTTGAGAATTATAAAATATATTGTAGGCAGTTAGATGTTAGTAAAACCGCCCAACCAAAAGCCAGAAGTCTGCGGATCCAAAGTTTCCGTATTCAAATGTCCGATAAAAAACGAATAAGATTTTTTAACCTTTTCAAGAAAACGCCTACTTGTTGAGTCGATTCATCCTAATATGGCCGCGAATACCCGTCTCCATGTTTCCTATATGAGTGTTTCGGAAACGAAGCGTAAAAATATAGTTTGAATGTTTTTTTGCGCTTTTATTTCTGTCCACGTCAATATTAGTGCAAGTATAGCAAATTCGTTCGACTTAATAAGCCGTCCCGACTGAATTTTATGGGAGGGAGGAATTCGTTTATTTCATCTGCACTGTCATACAAACTGACCAGCTTAACGCACATTTATTCGCTTCATCTGGTCAAAACAAATGCAAAAAGATATGTTGCATAGAATAGTAACCCACTTTTACAGTCATTTTCCCGCGTGACTCCACAACGAACGGGTACGGTCTCAGAGCTTCGGCAAATGAGTTACTTGCGTGAATTTTGTTTGGCTAAAATCAGAATGGCAAATGAACAAAATAACTTTTTGAAGCCGTTTTCTTCATTCCGACGTTAAATAACAACCAGAAAGCGAAAGCATGAGAACACCTGTGGATATAAAACCGATGTATTAGAAGACATATGACATACGGGATGGGAGGTTACAAGATACTGTGACACTCGTGAATGAAGATGTCACACAGCAAGTTTATCTACTCACTAGAAATTACGGTGCAAACTGATTATAATGCATTTTCTCTGATTGATTAAATAAGGAGGAAAATGTTTGTACGCGAGTTAAACCTTCAGCGAAACACGCACTGTTTAACTCAAGACCGTTGATAAAGGACACAGCACTCCTATGACACGACGAAATAAGTGTTTGAAACTAAACCTCAACGTCAGGTACTTGATAAGCGTGATCTTGCTGTAGTTGTGAAACCACTACCCACTGTATGACTTACCAGCGGGTCCTTAGGGATGGGTTCATCGAAAGAACATTGCTAATCAAACAGAGATTAGTATGTTTTTGTAGATACATGTCCTTGCACATTGTTTGGATAGGAATAAGAGCTGATTAGATCTTCTCATTTTTTATGTTTTTAAGCTGAATTGTTCCGTTTAGTTCTGCTTTTTAATGCGAGGTCCAATGTTGGTTTTCGTTGAGTGTACAACCTACACTCTCCTCATTTTAAATAAAATTTATGTAAAAGTAGCTGATTATACGCATGTCTTAAATCTAACACTATTAAATCGACCGCCTCACTGAAACAGTGAATCCCCCAGAATCACCACTAGGTGTTTCATGTCGAGCGATACCCGCATTGAGATAAGAGTCTGAGCAATACATACAACTGACCCGACAAATATTTCTGATAGTTACCGATGGTTTCTTCAAGCAAAAGGGATACGCAAATACAGCTGAACTGCGATTTACGAAATCAGGTCAATTATGATTTTTAATGCTAAACGGTAGATAGAGCGCTGCGACGAGAACAGCAATTATCGACGCATTCTAACCTTCAGACATCGTACGATATTTCCTTGCATTGCAAACTGGGTGAGTTTCTCAATACATCTCACGCAGAACTTACGCAGTGCCCAAATCACCAACCTAATTTTGCATTCCTAAGTGGAGTCAGATTGAATGTCATACACCCATGGAAAAAATCCGTTGCAAAATTTTCCTCACATATTATGTTAATAATGTTATACATTAGCATTTTGCAAACAGCCAAAAGAGGAGCTGTTACCGGAAAAAAACGATTGTGTCCGTTTGTGCATAAATGCTCACTTAGTGGACTGCAAACAGGATCATGACATTTTCAAAATACCTGATGACCGAGAACTTGGTGATGAAAAAGTGGGAGCCATTCTTGAAGTTCCTTTTTATCCGACAAAATTAATTGGATTTCGACACATGTATTCCTGCCGTGACTATGTTATTAGAGCACCCTGTGATATGAACTTACTGCCACATTCCACTTGAAAAACCGTCGAAAGTGTTTGTACGATGACGTATTACCTCCACAAAGAAGCCACCCAGGAAGAAACATTCTAGACAGAGAAGTGACTTGAAAATGTAATGGCCCTCCGCCTTTTGCTTTCGCACCTCAAGAAAACAGGTAACCCAGAACCAGGAATGATGATGGCCTATTCGAAATAAAACTTCACCTCGTTCGCAATCTGATACTCAACCATGTTAAGCACAGCTAATGTGTGACTCTAGAATTCAGAATTTTTATGATGAACTTGGCTGAGCTTGTTCGATAGTCAAGCACAGGGCATCACAGTCAAAAACAAGCTGAGTCGTAGCTAAACGTAGAGCTTTGAAACTCTATACTTGCCCACATTCTGGTAACTTTTCTTTCCTCGTTTCCCTACAAGTGTTGGTTCTTGTCATAATTCTGCTTTGTGATTCCCATTTGCCATAAAAAATCCATCTTCCTAAAGGCCTAGAAGACTGGTCTTCATGATCACTATAAGGGCCAGCTACATTGTGTCCAGTTATTCCAGTTATGGATATTCAGGGCGGATGGATGCCTCCGCAGTGATTGTAAACCGTCTGCCGGAAAAATATGTTTGGTTGTGTGAATCTTATGTCTCAGTCGTTGAAAAGTTAACTATAGTCATTTTCTTTCCTTTTAACCCTAATAACAAATTAGTCCTATATACTGCTGATAGACAATGGGCAAACACGGCTATTGTGCTGTCACTGCAATAGGTATTTCATCCTGTTTTGGGCTTACAGTGAAATTGCCGTGTAAAGAACAGTTTGTACACAATACATTGCATTAGGATTATACAGACTTTTGGACCCAAACATCTTCGAACGTTTATAAATCCCCAAAATACACTCTCTTTCACAGGAGACTGAACTGAAACCCAGCTGAATCTTTCGTCTATGATGTTAATCTGCAGTTGAACGTGCTGCATAAAGGCCGCCTTATCTCTTGGTTGGTACGATATTTGAGATAGCTAAGTGTATTCCCTGAAACTATTCACAAGGTTGCTGAAGACTTTCCGACAGCTTAGAACCGGTAGAAAGTAAGTTAGACAAAATCCCGGGGACCGCGCTTACCTGACGAGTCTCTAGAAGGGGCGAAACAGGTCGTAGGTTGTTAAAGGGCTTTCAGCAATCTCGTGGTTAGCTACATTCAGGAAAATAATGAATCTCCTGTTTATCACCGTTTGACCACCTAACGCAGAATTTGCCAATAGACCACGACAAACGGTAAAATGCTTGAACAAGAAGAGCCTATGGAAGTATAATGAACAGGGCAAAATTCCCTTGACATAACACCACGCATCTATACCCAGTCTGTAATGAGATGAAGGTATTCTATTCTACAGGTTGGCTCCTCGACCTACCTTACAGCACGAACTCATCCTGTGACACTTCCTGTGTGCTGGCCCAACCATTGATTTTCACCCGGTTTTCCACCCCTTTTTATTTTATCGTTGCTTGACTTGTCCAGTGAACACATTCACTGTGACGCTTGAGCTATTCTAATTAGGTTCGATGCGTGCGAACCCACATTTGTTATTCTTATCTGGTTGCACTTTTCCAAAAGAATCGTTTCTCTGTTTACACTCTACCTGGGAGAAAAGTTAAGCCTTTTTCGTTCCTTGCCCTTGGTGATCTAAATTACGCGATTTGATTAAAAGTGACAGATCGGATTCCGCGTGGGTGCATTTAGCACTGTCTGACGCACGTTGCATACGCTATCAGTGGCGAGTGAATCTGTAGGTGGGTTCGATCATCTCCGTAATCACCATCGTCATTGTCATCATCGTCTACAAGCCACAGGAATGTGAGCAAGTAATCTACACCTCCTTCCCACTCTATTTTTCATTCCACTCGCTTGTGAACTGTGTGGATTTTGTTCTGAAATTATACCTACTTTATTCAATACTCCTTTTTTACTATCTTCTTCCTCCCACCTGATGGCGAAGAAGTCCCAAATCCCATCACCCTGTTACCAACAGCGACACAGAAGTTATAATACATCGATCTGCAGAAAACGAGCAAAGTAAAGGCTTCCGGGGGTATTTAACAAAATGGAACGTTTTGTCTCACTTAATATTCTTAAAATAAGCAAATTTTTGACGCTCATTAGAAGGTTACTTTTCCTTCTAGATCGCCTTTGTAAGTATGCTGAAGAAGTGATTGTAGTTCAAGCTGTCTCCCACTTACTACTCATAAGTAAAGCCTTTAGGTGGGTATTTTCTCACATGGGAAACAACCGCTCTACCAAAAGTAGTGCAGGGTACAGTACAAACGGAGACTAATCTCCCAAATAAAGCGGCATATTTTTTAAGGCACACCCAAAAAACTGCTTGAAACCCACGAGCACGACTAAGTTCCCATTACATCCTCGCAGATAGCAAGTGATGCGTTTTAATTCAGTCTGTTTTCAAATAGAACACGCTCACAAAGAATGAATTGTGGTAACTCTCGATGATCGTTCCATGGAAAAGGGAAGTAGTCTTTCAGTTGAGGCAATCATTGCGCATCATAAATCATCACCGGACATTTCATATATTGGATACTCTTTATGTTCTTACTAGTTTTCTTTTCAAGATGCTGTTCGTACACATAATCAAACTGGTCATCGCGGAGTTCTCTATGCCCATAATGGTAGAGGTCCTGGTTAGCGCTGTTAAGTAAGCTGTAGGGTCTGGTATTCTCATCACCACACACTCAGCAGTCATGTGCCAAAAAGGCACGCAAACAAGATCATTTTTTTTGAATGCTTCATCAGCACATTCAAAAAATTTCTGCTGTATCACCTGACATTTTAACAAATCAATACAATCTGACTGTAATCTGACCAACCACAAATGAGTGGTTAAGCGAGTAATACTTCCAGAATATACATAATATCAATGGAAGGCGAATCTTAGCTTACACCGTGTGCGACCTGGAACGTTTGGTTGATAACACATGAGAAGATTTGTTCAATGGGAGCAAGCAAGGTGCCATGGTAGCCATCCTTTACTTGTTTTTCTGAGTATAACTCGTTGTGGATCGAACAATAATGAAGGGATGAAAACCGTGTCGTGACATTTGGGTTAACCCAAGAGATGCAGTGGCATGCTTCCCAATTCATGCTAAAGATTGGAACCTCCTATGCATACGCTAATAACACAAGTACAATATTGAGATCATTGGCTTCTTAGTGAGTGACCTTGCAACTCTCATTGGTACAGCTTTAAACCCTTCAATAGGGTATCTGCCTAAGTTTATCAGGAAAACTCAACACATATAAGGACTATTTTAGACTAAGGCAAGTCCGCAGCATACTTTTTGGCAGTAATAGTGAACGAAGAAGCCAGTCTTGCGGTGTAAACCATAGCTATCAAACCGGACATCAGTGGTTAAGCTTTTCCTAATGGAGCCCTTTTTAGGGTAGCCACTTTTGTCGTAATGACCAAACAGCGATTTCTTATCAGCGTACCGACAAACTAACCGAGTTCGATCGAAAGAATTAAAGTCGAATAATTATATTGTGTGGTTCACCAAGCACTCCCATGTGTTTCTCTAATTCGTTTACAACGGAAGGGGGAACTCAAGTGAATTTCTTATATAAAGTTATTCTTCTACTGAATATGCTACACCACGCCACCTCATGATTGACCTAGTACCATATCAGGGTGCCGTCATGAATTGCACTGACGTAGCACACTAGTCATAAGTTTGCTGAAAATTCTTCGACAGCCCACTACCAGCTCTGCCATCCCGTGGCTCATGAGACAGACAGTCTCCCAGCTTCCGACATCCCCAATATCGTGCCAAACAAAAAACGAGGCGCCCTTGTGCAGTGCATTAAGCTGCTGGTGGACATAATGAACGAGTAATCCAGCTGGGAATCAACTGAGTCTAACGAAAATCAAACTGATGCACAAATTATTGAAGTTCCCGAATTTCGTACAATTTTTGTTTTAAGTAGAACGTACTATTGGCAAAACTCCGAGGATTGTGCTCGCCTGATTAACTCCAATATGGTTTTGTGCTATCGAACATCTTATTTGTGGTGCTTGTAGTCAACTTTTGGACTTAAAGTGACAGGTTTAAATAAATAATCTACTTCAAAACTCACATATGAAAGTTTTGAATTCCTTTACTGTCCAGAATTTTAATACAATATGTCTTAAAATAGGACTGAAGTGTGACGTATAGGATGGGGTATATTTCTACTACTTCGACCAACATGAAGCCCTGTTAAACACAGCTGCAGAAGAGCTGCATAGTGTATGGAAAGTGACAGTTAGACTCGTATCTGCCATGGCCTCTTGCGGTAATGGATATATTCACTCCTCGGTTTTAGACGATAGTCCTGTCCCCAATAGTTGGGGCACAAACTGGATAAAATTCCCTTCTTATTGCTGCCGCAAAATTTAGTAGAACATTTTACAATTCCAGCACCAGGCCACTGTAGAGTGGTACACCATGGGGGTGCAGTATGTAAAACTTGTGAATCAGTCTTGTTATGCTGACCATGCTTAGGGTATAACATAACAAAATATGTAGCACTCACCAACCCTGTGCTCATCATTCGATTGGCCGTATTCACTGCGTCACCAAACAAGCAGTATCGTGGAGCGTTGTGCCCCAGAACTCCGGTAACCACAGATCCTGTATGGCATCCAAATAGCAATTGAACTTGTTCCAATTTGTTCTCCGGTTCTGTGTCACCAGAACCATGCGTGTCCCAAAAGAAGCCATTTTGGGTGACCGATAGCATCTCCAACGCTAGTTCGGCTATGTGTGCTGCATGCAACCGAGTGCGCTGCGGTGCGCCAGATACGAACATGTAGCTGCCACCGATTGTTTCCACCTGTGGTTTATAAATACGGTGAAAATTTTTACGTGGCACATCCCCATGAACGATTTCTAGGAAGACTCAGCAAGTAGGAGATTCTTCAATAAGAGGAGCCGCCTTCCAAATACAGGCATATCGGCTCAAGTTGAAGAAACTTTTTTGGAGAAAAAATTGTAACTGTGGAACGTTTGGTAATGTTGCTGGTGGCATTCAAAGGATGATTACCATCAAGTTGTATTCGACAGTTATACCCTAATAGGAGTAAAAAAACTATTTATAGAGTGTCCCGTTGTGCTTGAGAGGGCTGTACAAATAGCCTATCGTCCGCTGAGCTCACATTTATTTGTACCAATAATCCTCTTTAAGGTAGCCCAAGAACTAGCGAGCTTAGAACTAGTGAAAGTCTGTCGAATGAATTAAATATATGTCAGTACAGATGCCTTAGAAGATAAGCGATCTAAATTTCTCATTCAAAGGTGTGAATAAACCAAAAACACATTATTTTGGAAGCCTGTAGCAGTTGAAGCAAGGACCTTATATTTTTTACGCCGTATATGAAAGAGATTGTGGATTTCGTGTTATACTGCTACACTCCAACAATGGCATGGTTGTTCTCCTTTACAGTTGTCACCCTGATGGAATCCCATCACACTGAAGAGGCCACTTCTACAATGTCTTTCAAAGGTGCCGAGTGAATATGTCTCGTCCAGCATTAGGTTCATGTACTTCTGCTGTACACATTCTCCTCTCCTTGTTTTCCAACTTAGTTTCCATTCAACAATTAGTCACTGTTCACGATCAAAAATGATCGAGAATTATATTAAACACGTGCGTCAGGGACCTCAGTCAAAGCGAGAGTTTCCGCACATAGAATAACTCCAAGTATGAGCTTCATCTTTTATTTAGTGTCTTATTCGTCTCCAGTGGAAAAGGGATCGCATCACAGAAGAGAACCTTCGGAAAAACAAGTTTATCAGTTTAAACCACCTCAAACATGTATTTTTAAATGGCACCGCACATCTTTCAAATTTTTAAATGTACTACAAAGAAGGGCATTGATGAATACTAAAAGCTTCTGTTATAACCAGTTCGGCTGGTTCCGGCCCAATTGCCTAGGTTAAAAAAGAGACCAAAAAACTTAGTATTATTTCAAATAATTTACTAGTTTTTACACGGTTGAAATTCGGGTAAAAAGTTGACTTACCTTGTAAACGTTGCGTGATTCTGTGAGGCAGTCAAATATTGTATACATTTTATTCAGCATGTAGATTAGTTCCTCCACGGGCATCATCATGCACTTCTTGTCAAAGTCAACGACTTTGGTGAAGCATATGCTAACAGCATCGAAAGCCTATAAACATTGAAAATTACATACTCTGAGAAGAAACTTCACTATCGATTCTAAAAAGGAGAGATCATGACGGGTAGCAACCCATTTCAGTTCATTTGAGTGGAAGACAGAAATATGATCACTCTTGAGATCACAATAAAATTATTTTAGAAAAGTGGACTTGTTAGTAAAAAAATTGGTCCACTTTTGAACACAGTCTAAAGTGATCAAACATTGTGGATATTTAGCGGAATACACTCACTCGCATACCATTTTGGTTTTCTTGAGGGACCCATGTGAATCTTTCGTTTATGATATTCGCTTTTAACTGAAGAACTTCACAAAGATTCAGTTGGGTCTTCATTGAAAAACAAACTTCTACGCCAACTAGCGTATTTTGCTAATTTCTTGCAATTCGGGTTCGAGAAGACTATGAGTTTGATGAAAACTAGGGACTGCCCCTACCTGATGAGCCTCAAGAAAGTCATAACCGGGTGTGGGCTGTAGAAGAGTTTCCAGCAACCTAATGAATAGTGTGTTGCACCGTGTTTAAAGTGAGTATTCGATGAGATTATTTCTTCCGAATGGGATGGGGCAGTCAACTCAGTTAGCCAATCAATGGTGGCACCTATAAAAGTGACCTTCCGACGTCATTCAAACAGGAACGATCGACTGTTTTTAACACGGAAAGCATTCACCAGATATATTCCACAATCTCTGCCGCACGTACCGACCATGATAACAGCTTTTGCCGATATACCTGATGCACAGTAATTTGATAGAAAATTATATGATAAGAACTTACTAACCCTGTTACTTCCGTCTGTGGTGTGGACCAACCAGAACGGTCAGTCTAGAGAATAAGGAGTGCCAGAAAGATGATGATGCAGAAATGGATTCAAACAACTCAGGATCAAACCGCTAAAATCAAACGTACCTGTACAGTGTCCATCGTCATTGTACCCTTTTGTAGCTGTTTGGCAAAAGTCTCCGGAATGCAGTTGAATAACAGATCATCAGCAAGCTTTTGGAGTTTTCCAATGCGCTCCATATTCCTTTCTAAGTGTGCGCTAACGCTTGTTTGCTAAACGGGATGACAAATGGAACTACACATGAAGAAGTCTGTTTGAAGGCGCCGAGAAAAAGAGGGTTACTCTGCTCCCATTCATAACAAAACGTGCCAGAACGAAGATCTCCGTCGACATAAAGATAATCGTGGAACGGATTCTTCACATACTGCAGTCGTCTCGTCTGGGTAACAACTTTTCATAGAATCAACCAATGGTAAATTTTGATTCTGTGAAGACCTGGCTTCATCCTTTACTAATCGACGGCCATGTTGAGGAGCAAGTAGTTTCCCACCACATCAGCACGACTTTCTAGACTGTAGTGAATGGAGCTTGGTCGATACGTACGTATTAGCATTATGAATTTGAAGTACTCTGTGATCCAACACACAAAAACCCGATATTTGAAAAATTCTCACTAATTATCTCTTGAAATGTCATGGATAGAACTTCCTCATCTGTTATCCCAATTTTTAATTCCTACGCAACTGTGGACACGTCATACGAAAGGGCATGGTCGCATTGGCTGAATGCTGCGACTGATGACCTATGGATGCCATTGATAAGTCCCAATGACGGATATGCATGCTAGGAGCACCTGTGCTCCAGTCCAAGCAAAATCTTTCGCCGTGCTATTCAAACCACCCAGACATAACTAAACATACATCACATCCGTGAAGAATCTGTGTAATGTGCTTTCCACTAGCGGCCTCTTCTAAGGAAGGGCCGATGACATCGAGAAACGCTGGTTAAGAATTATGTTAGCCGTGCCATGCGACAAAATATTAAACAGAGGCAACCTTTTGGTGCACGGTTGTCAGGAAACCCAAATGAACTAAGAGAACTGATATAGCAGAACCGTGCAGGTTCAAACAAGATCCCCTGTGATGCAACTGTCGGAGTTTTTCTTCAGTCTCTAAGCTACTTCAAATCCGATCAATTCCTGTTATGTGGACCTCTGTCCTCTCTATACTGCATGTTTAAACTTGCCTTAAATGATAGCGTAATGCTGATTGTGATATTTTGACCTGGTGTGTGCCCACACGTCACCCTATACAAACAAAAATGAACTCCGGGACTCCCTATACATTGTAGTTCGCATCCAACTACACACCGGTTTACTGTTAGATGCGTTCGCTTATGCATGAAAGCCATGTCATGTCCATGACGGGATGAAGAACACAGGGGGTTAATCAACACTGTTATGTGTTCCCATTTAGGTTAGTAGACGGATAAATTAACCATTCCCCGATTCTAACAAATGACAGACATCGTAAAATCAGTGCAAATATTCTATTAGCTTTTGGTTCATAAGTGTTTTGAAACGTCGATCATCATCAGCGTCTTACCTGGAGACAGTTATTTTCACCTTATTATAAGCTGCAGCCCAACGCCAGGTGCATATAGCGGAATAAAGTTTGGGGAGTCAACCTAACTGCCGGATGGCAGATAACGAGTGACCGCTGGTTCAATGGGGATCACAATGAAGGTTTCGCTAGAAAAAGCCTACAGGTGCCAGAAGCTGAAAGTTTCGGTAGGATGCCATGAAACTCTTCGGCGGTGCGGGATGGCTTATATCCTCGGTTCATGTGCGGATCGCGATAAATAGAGTCCACCCTGGGGATGTGTGTAAATGTGTTGAAGTGAAACACTCATTGAAATTAATTTTGAATGAGCGCGAAAAAAACAAGGTTTTGTTCCACCTGACTCACTATCTTTTTGTCCGATGGTTTGGTGTAAACCTCAACATGTATTGAAATAATTTGTAGGAAAGTCCTAATATTATAAGTTATTTTTAGGATAACAAGGCCTGAAAAAATTTCCAGGCTACTGAGGAGCCTTTTGGGTCAGTTAACGCTCAAAAGCTCAGCTTTCAAACTTAATATAGTCATGACACAAATCGGAACAATGGGGCTATTAGACTCAGTTCGGATTCTGTATACAATTTTCACAAGTCATTATGTGCATTCAAATGGCCGACGATACAGTGCTTAAGCGAGTGGTCAGCCTTGCACAAGTTCAAAAGTAAACGATCTTCTCAAGTCAAAAAAAAACGGGACCAGACGTCTAGTTTACATGGGTCCGCGTTCAACTATCAGGGTTTGTCGTAAAACTTCTGCTTCTCGTTATCTATAGGCTTACGCGAATTGTTAGTCTATGTCCTTTTCGTTATATCCTATCGGTATCATTGGAGTTATATTCATCATACAGATTGTAGGATTGAGTGCTACTTTTCATGAGGGTATGCCGTAACAGTCATATCCACGCCAGTGGTTATTTTGTGGAATTCCATGCGTCACTGCCGCGTCAATTTCGTCATCGTTTTAGCCAGTGGCCCTATTCTAACATCGAACAAAGGCATCTACCCGTCTTCCCACACCGATGGAACATGTATTTTGATGCAGATCACTCTAAAGACAGGCGCCGATGGTATCGTTTTTTTGGTGTGTTCTCATTAGCACCAAGCAAGCAACTGTTCAGCTTTCCTGATTTTGAATTAATGGTGTCGTAAAGTTATCAGTCACTGTGCTATGTACGCGGTTAATTTAGTCAGGTCCGTTTGACCGTGATGGTTAGCATATGTGGCTTCATCCTAGCTGGTCATATGATGCCAGAAGATAACACAGACAGATGTTTTAATCAAAGATCACTACCAAATATCACTGCCGAATTCCATGCAATTAACACCAGTGTTATCTGTCCTCCAAGCACTTCTGGAAGAACATTTTTTACCAAATTTGATTTACAAAATGGGTTCCACCAGACATGCTTCTCTAGGCTATGTACATCTGTCACATTCTGAGAGACGATGTACACTCCAAGGCTATAATAAGCCGTCAGCGTGATACAAATATATGACAACCAGAATGTTCAGAGCGTCCCGCAGTTGTAGATATGATCATTTGGAAGAAGTAATGGACCTTCCAAGTTGTTTTATTGCAGTACCTGAGGCAGAGTCCCGATCTTCAATTACAGCATCAATTCACGCCGCCAAATACAGCAAACAAATCAGGAGCTACCGATGGAACGAACGCATGAGTGTTATGGTCGATTATCCACCAAAAACGCCTTCATCGATTTGCTGCTTCGTTTAAGTAGTTCGTCACTAGACGCTAAGGGTTTACTTGTTATGGCGTCGTTCTCAACTGTAGTCGCATTCTGGCGTAAAAAGTATAATTGAGTCACACTGACATCGAAATAAAGTAGGATAGATGACGTGTGCCGACCGGTGAAGACAACCACTCAGGCAGAATGCCTTTGGGAAATAAATTGAATGTACGCTAAAATACTGATCGTGTATGCAGTGAGGAAGACAAATCCGATAGCATCCGATAGCCATTTATCACATTACGTTCAGCCACATACCACCTAGTTCAGACCAAAGAATTACCCCAGACGTTTTCCTTCGTTGCAGCTTAGGTGGGGTAGTTTTCCAGATCCCAAACAGTTAGAAACTATTACTTTTTCAATTTTCACCAAATATATTACGAAGAGTACAAGATGGATTTCGCTGCTTAGTTTCTCCTGTTGAAAATCTGGCATTTTGATCGCACTCTTCCCATAAAGCAAAGTAATTTGTTCCAGTGGTGAGTCCTTTGTGAGGAGAAAGCCCCACACGAGGGAACATCACTACAATAAGTATAAACTGAACTGGACTAGTTTAAACAACCGATATCATAAACATGATCAAAGACTTCTGAACGTACTCAAGAATGTTAAGACGATAAAAAGCAGGTGCTCACTATGGTTGTCCAGCGTACCGATCGACGATAACAGGGTATTTTCAAGTCAGAACTGGTAAACAGTTAGTCAAGTGAAACTGTCGATACTCCACTGAAACTGGAGAACAAGTGAATCTTCATAAAATTCAACTTTGATTATTGAATGTCCACATAATCGACCTCGTTAAATTTGGTGTGGTCTGCTGACTCCAACAGGCAACGTTAGTCTCAAAAGTGTAGTTGAGTACTAATCAGCAAACATGTATCGGATATAGGTGTGACTTCATTTTTTGTCTCTAGTTGGAGAAGAACAATGCCGAGGAGACAGCTTAGATACCTTACACCTTACGTTCATACCTATCGGTCGCAGTGGCTTAAAGATGATGATTTAAGCCTGAAAACACAAGAAAATTACGTGAATTCAATCCATCCTGATTTTTCGCACTCCTACTGTCTTGAGTGCAGCAGTTTCATTCAAAACATTGCTGGTAATGTCGACAGAGTTCACCAATGACCAACGGTAATGGTACGAACTGCCGACTAACTTGGTGGAACTTTTTCGTCCTATTCTTTGTCTCTTTGTCAATAATACCAAATTTATCTTTTTGGAAACATGCGGCAAAAATCGTACTTTTGAAACAATGCTTTGAAGCTTACCTTGATAGATTGAATAAGAAATTTACTTTACAGAGGAGTTCTTTTACGACAGTTCGACTATGGTCGGTTTTTTAAAGTCTTCTGTGTAGGACTCATCGTACTTTCACGAAGATTATTGTAACAAGGAAAAACTGTAAATGGGTAGAACAAGAAACGAGCTTTCCACCACCAGCAGAATTTATCCAGCTTTTGATGGCAATCATTCCTGAGAAATCCAGAGAAATCGCCATAAATATAGTCTAACTTTGATCTACGGGGTTGGAGAACGCTAGGAATTCTGAATTAACGCACTAGTCGTTTTTACTATTCTTTTTGTCTCTGTTGATTAGGGATTTTCCTGAAAGTACGTTGGTTGCTAAATGAACGTAACGTTAACTAGGTCTTGGTTCTTCCTTTTACCGCACTTTGTTCATCGCATTTCCGTTCACTGTCACAAGACCAAACTCCCTTTCATTGCTCTTTGCCTTCGCAAAGGGTTAAGTTGCTAATTTGTTTGGAAAACCCTTGAAAACATGAATACAAATGAGAAAGCCCATCGCCAGACATGTTAAAAGCAAAACTCTTTGTAACACAGAACGTTAGACATACAAACCTCATTGAAGAACTTTGCGATCTCCGCTCCAAAAATGAGGTCACGTCTTCGGTCGAAAAAGTTAAAGTCACTGAGGTACAGGCCACATTGACAAAGTTGTTTGATGTCCCTTATGCTTCAAAGGTAAGCGGAAGACAACGCTAATTATAAAAATCTTTACTAGTACATCTGAACGTGTATAAAGAAATAACAACAAAACACAGATGCAATTGATAATAAAACCGCAACTAACACTTCAGTCATGACAGAAAAAAACTGCATGGATAGTGACATTTCAGGCAGGCATGAGAAGTTTTGCGACGCAACATATCGCAGCGCTGGAAGACCATTCAGAAGGAGAGAGGCTTCTCAAAGCAGCCTGGGTCACGCGGAATTTCGCAACATGCGGATGCACGGACCCTGGTAGAACTGGTTTTGTGAGTCACCAACGTATTCAATGGTGGACGTAAAGTTCAGGAACCTGGGTATGCAACTTGCATTTTGTTTGATTATCTGGCCGACTACTCGTCAGCTGAAGGATGAAAACGTCATTAGCCGTCATTCCATTACCACCTACACCTTGCATTAACAAGGGCCACCCGACCTAACCGGTATGTTCCAGGTTTCGGGGCGGTACGGTGTTGCACCGAAGTTTGAATTAGTTAGGGTGATGCAGACAACTGAATGGTAAATAGGTAGCTGGCTCCAGTGTCCACTGTTTGGTCACATGTTTAGGCGAGTTGACTGTTTTCGATAAGCCTGCGCACGTTCGCCCTTCGATTTCATTCTCTCGGGTTCACCTATTCGCCAGAAGAATGCTCAAAGCATCGTATCTGACTGCATGCAAGTTCTCCGTGGGTTCCAAGTACGAGTAGAGGTCCAGTAATTTGACCAGAAAATACCATTCAAATGGCAGATGCTGTTTACTCAAGTGATTCGAAGCTCAAAAACCATTCTTCTGTAGACTTTATATGTTTTCTCATGTAGCTTTGAACTGGCTTTGAACGTACTACTCAGTTCCGTGAATAAAAAACGGACATTCATACCAACTGGGCCCCGACAAAGTGAGAACACAAGGGAACACACAAGCTATCCTACATTTAGTTATCGACATATTGTGGAACTACGTCTAGTTTGGTTGTGTGGTTGCGAGATTTGTGGAATTCCCATTCACATCACTGACCTTCGACCATTACACCTTCTGCCCTGGCGCAATTAATCTGGTGAGTTTGCACCAAAGTATGGCATCAAAGAGGATTCTCCAAATTCCACAACCATCCATGGCAGGCGGGTCGATCGACCGACAAAACCAGGTTAGCTACTGGGTCGTCGCTCGAGGCGTCGTCAAGCTTGAGCACGCTCGCCTATGCAGGCATGTTTCTAGCGTGTGCCGGATGTCCGGAATTCAAAACCCAACATGCCAAGGATATCCACTGTTAACAAGCTCTAATAAGGACGAAACGTAAGTCTATTACTTTCACGCTTTGTCGTAAATCCACCAGAATAGTTGCACCAGGACAGGACTGTTCAAACATCAGTGACGTGAACGTGAGATCTAGTTTAGCTATCTGTAAATTTCTATTACATTATAAAAATCTGAAGAACAGGTTCAAAGTACAGGCATCTCATCAACTAAGAATTCCCAAAACAGGAATGCACATTACCTTTGTGGTATTGTATAAAACCTCATGATAGCATCGCATAACATGGGGGAAGCGCTTTCAGGACTTCAAACCGTCCTTGCCAGTTTGCCCTAGAATAAGACACCATTTTCCCGGGACAATGGAAACAAGTCACCATGGGTTACGCCTAAGCCTATCTGTATTGTTTTGACATTTCTCTGTAATCTTCACCCTCAAATACTCTGCGAATACATTCGGTTTTCCTGACTTACTCCGTTGCTCCATTACAGGACCACTAGCTACTGATCTGATAAGTGAATATTGAGGCATTTTGCACGCATTATCATGTTGTTAAAGCGGATAAGCATCTACACCAACAAAATATAGACCAGTTAATTATTCAGGACTGTCTAATTTTCTTAATGGCACTTATCTATTACACACCTTAACCCCTAAACAATCACCTAGTTGTTGGTTAAGTTTCGCTACCGAAGGACTATTACACACTTTTTGGTTCATACTCCCTGCACGCTTAACCAGAAGAATCATTAAGATTGTGTTTTTCTTCTTAGTTGCCTTCTATCTCTGGTATTCATGCAAACTACGTTACTTCCACGTATTCTATCTCTTGCAAATTCAAGCTGTTTTATTCATCCTTCCATGTCAAACAAGAGTCTAACCAACCATGTTCTAAAAATCAAAAAGTAACCTATTTGTCTGAATGTACAGAATCGTGTGAGAGGTTGAAGTGCATAAAGCTGACGTGGCGTGGTGCTCTCAGTGGCTCGTTTGGCATGCACCCATCCAGCAGACAGAATGCTGGTGGTTTCAGTCTACTGGCAATATTAAGGAATATAGGTAACTCGGGTCCATAGTTGTTAGTCTGTTTGGCGAGCATGGCAGCTGAGATGCGAACCTTTCATAACCAATCTAGGTGATATCATCAGGGTGGACGACAATGCACTAATGCAATGTAGGAACGATATCACCCTGTTTCGTGAAGAAACGTTTGCATTCCAACTTCCAAGCTCTGCGAATAGTTCTAGTCTTCAGTCAAAACGGTATTTTTGCCTACATCCAGCTGATTTTGACTTCGCATTTGAGGATCTCAGGTTAATTAGCGCTTTGAAGTTTTCAACCTGCGGGGAAGTGTCTCTAGGTAGTTCCAAGTGTTTCTGCATTTGTGTCATCTAAATGTCCATTCTCGTGTTCGGTAACAGAAATCATATTTGTATACAATAAACAGGGGCGTCTTTGTCTCTAAATAACGAAACATTTCTTCTTACACAGGTGTGCCAAGGAACAGTATCATCTCACATTCTTCTACGTAGAGCATCTGTCCTCTGAATGTAACAGTACGTTTTGAGACGGTCCGTTCTTTTTCGGTATCCACTGAAAAGGAGATAAGATTTATTACAGTTACTATGACGGCTTGACAAGATCACCAGTATGCAACTAACCACCTAAAGTTTGGGAAAATTAATAGTTAGATCTCAAAAAAATTCACTATGACCGCATTAAAACAAACTGAATTTTGTCGCCCTTAAATGCCCACTTTTTTACTTTCCAAGAATGAAGCCAAATAGTGTCATGTATTATTGGACTGCGGCCCGTGGAAACCAGTCGAGGACCTAACAATTCATCAGCACCTACTTGAATCACAAAGGGAGCAGTATATACCCAAACGTTACTATCACACTAACAAACACATAACTATTTCAGGTATTCATTAGGATTTCCGACTTACTGTTCATTCCAACGTCAGATATCAAGACCAGTTCAAAGGTGACGTGACAGTGTCGTTTGATCTGTTGAACGGAAAAAAATATCTTCTGTTTCATACTTACTAAGACCGCAGAAGACAAACTCAAGAAGGAGTAATGATCAATGGTAAAGTTGGGCGCCTTTCAGAGTGCTTTTTTAATTAAACGAACTTTGAAATAATGTGTGTGACGTTGAGATTTCGTTGGTTGAAGTGGATCTGTCTGTCTCATATCATAAAAACGTGCCAAAATGTTTCGAGTACGCTCATACTGGTTCATAGGCACAGTCCCCGAGTTTCCGTCCACCCTATGCTCTACTTGTGAGTAGTTTTCTTTATGACAATATACTGCGATATCTCGAATGTCGTGCCAACTGGAACATAAAACGGCCTATGTGCAGCACATTCAGTTGAACAATAGCATAAAGGAGAGATTCATTTGAGTCTCTCGTGAAAACCAAATTGATTTGCAAATGAGTGTATTTCTCGAAATACATAATGGTCTCTTCTGGAGATAACATTTTACTGAGTACTTATGACTGGCTTACTAGGTTCATTCCTACCGTGGATAAACCGTGTCGGCCTATCAGTCACCAAGATAGAATGAACACATCGCATCATATAGGAAGGATACCAATGACTACTAGGCTTAGTCTCGCCAAGACGTTGGAAAATATGTCAAAGGTCAGTTGAATATTAGATTCTACTGCAATATGATGACGACACAGTCACACGGTGGAGCCACCAGAAAAGAAGTGAACAGATGGCATTAGTTGCAGACAAGTGGAATAGAAGTATTCTATGAGGAACGCAGGAGTGCTTTAGAGCACTTCTAATTAGTTGCACCATAGCACCCTCTCATAAGGCTGTTCAGTGGATAAGGGACGTGGAATACGCAAAGTCGTATTCCGGTGTCCCTGTAAATAACATTACCATCAGACTCAGATAACTACGACACCTAAGAACGCGTCAGTATTTATTATCACGTTGGCGGTATCTCCACCTGTATGTATACCGTGTGGTCGTTAGACTGTTGGTACAGGAGCAATAAACGGTCAACTTGTTGATCAATCTTCTCGTTACAATTTGACATTTGAAGTGGGCGTGCTGCCACTGCCCCGCCATCTCACAGTGGACTTACCTGAATTCCCCTGTCCGAACAGGCTAACGTCTTCAAGCTCGAGGGTTGCCACTGGTTCACCCAAATCTTTGAAGGACAAACAAGTAAGCCGGCTGTGACCTGGCTGTGATCCGCCCGGCATGGCTAAGCAGTAAGGTAGCGCCCGAAGCGCTTGAAAACAGTTTTGACTAGTTGTAAGTTTCTGGAGGATTTTCAGATTACTCTTCTACATCTCAGTCAAACAAATACCACACTCCATCAGAAGCATGTTCGTTTGCGCTGGAGGAGTAGTCTTAGAGCATGCATCTTTTATAAGACATTTTGTTGTATTTCCATTTGCCTGGTGTTAGTGACTTTATGGTTTGGATTTCGCTCCCCGCCAATCATAAAATGAGCAAATAGTGAGTAACCCTGACTCACATAACTGTGAATAACGCATCCCTGAATCCTGCCTCATGTCGCGATGCATTTGAATCATACTTGACAACCATTCTGGATCATCAAAATGTCTGTCTAGTCAAATAAGTCACCGATAAACTGTATGAAACTGGGGGGTTAATATGAAAAAGACTGATATTGTAATAAAAGGTCAGTCCACTGCAGGTTACTCGATTTAGAATGCGTGATTTAAGGCTATTTCTTCCGATTGTCCAAGTGTACACTGCCGTTTACGCACTCAAAGCTTATTGATACAGTTTTCAAAACCCTGGTTGTTCATTAGTTCAAATTTCGTCTGCAGATTGTTAGACTATACTGTGAAGTGATCTAAAAGTAAGGCACTCCTGCAGATTTAATCTTGGTTCTTCAGCAGCCATTGAGTCTGGTTGGCGGATAAACTCCATGACTGGGAAAACCAGAAAGATCCATCGGTACAAACGGTACACATGGTACCAAACGGAATTTTTCACGGTGAATCGTCTAGCGCTTCCATCCACTGGTGGAGATTCTGCATGATTTTCAATCTTCGGTACTGTCGTTTGTTAATGAACGATTAACTCTTTTCAGCTGTCCCTCTTTAGAAAAACCAAGAGAAGATGCAAACCATAGAACGTCCCTTAGGCAAGACAAGTAATCGGAAGACTTTGGTGTACCTTCGAAAAATGGCTTCAAATAGCGTTGTCCCTACAGAAGAAACTACCTCATCTACCCCAATTTTGTCTTTCTGGATAGGTTGTATTTTCATGTATATCCAGGCTTGCAGAACTAATAGGGTGTTGACGGTTCCCGTCGGTTTCACCCACTCCGTAATAGTACAGTGCATCAGACACCCCTTCTATTAGCTGAAAACAGACTTTACATGTTTGACAAAAGATAATTGACAACTGATCACTGCGACAGCACTAAAGTTTGCAGGGCTTTCCAAAATACCTTTAAAAGTTCCATAGATAAATTGTGTTTCTGGGGGTACGAGAATCCAGTTGTGATATTCTCAGTAAGTAGCTTATGCAAGCATAGAGTTTAGTGTATATTAGTCCCGGCTTTACAAACAATCCCCGAGCAGTCAGTTGTCTGCTCAGTTAGCTCTTGTTTGAACACGTAAACAATAGTTTTCTGTCATGGAGATAATAACAGATTGTTTTCCAGTCTGGAAAAAAATTATACGCTGCACCTACCTCGGCGAATGTTGCTCCGATTTTCGGCCGATTCAGCATAAACACATCCGGCAGCAGCTCTCCCAGTGCAACTTCCTTGATTTCTCCATAGCCTTTGCCGAGGCTAACAATTTTCAGGTTGTCTGTAAAAAGCAGATGAAACTGGAAGAAACTCAAAAGCGATTCGTCAAAAGTGTGCGATGCAGCAATCGTATCCATTTTCATCTCTGTAGTCGTCATATAACTCGGAGGCCATTCACCAGTTTTGTTTGTGATTCGATACGTGTATCTGTTCAAACTAAGTACCTTCTCATAGCCAGTGAGTTCCACATCGACATCTAGACCGAAAAGTGATGTTGCGATTGCAGTCAGCTGTCCACGGACCATTTGGGCGTAGCAGTCACGCTTGCTGCTATAAGTGACCTCCATTGTAGTGTTCGTCGTGGCGGATACCACAAAGGTGGGACCACGCATTCTGGGGTAGTTTATCTGCATATTTTGATGCACGTCATCTAAGGTGTTAATAAACTGTGGAAATCCGTTTGCAATAACCCGGATGATTCTCCCGTATCCCATTTGAGAGAGAAACGTTTTGTGGAAATTGCCATAAGCGAAATAGATTTCATCTTCCGGACGACCTGTTGTCTTTGCTACTAACTTAACAATGCTTGGTAACAATGATTCTGGGTAGGCTCGTTTTATTTGGATGCCTGTCACCTCTCCGCTCACTTGCTGGATTGCAGTCTGCCACAGTTCCACACCGTATTCCCTGACCAGATATTCCTTCAGTCCCTCTAATAGAAGACCATACATCTTCTCTGTTCCTTGGGAATATCACCCCTACATGTTTATATAGTGAGTCTGGTGAAATTCGAAGAGAAGTACATTAGTTCATCCTAATTACTTGCATTTGATAGGGTGGCGGAGAGCCATTAAAAGGCTATTGAAAGCTGTGCACAGTTCCGCCCTTATTATTCAAGCTGAATAGGCGCGTGTCAGGACACCGCGCGTACACACAAATGCGAATGGTTTGGAACAAAATAATCTGAAAAAAGTGAACCAACCTGGACAATGTAATAAACGTAGCGGCGAAATCATTACATGCGGAAGATTCTTCTTGATTCGCTGCTGGAACCAGATACCGATAAACAAATCACGATTGTTCGGAAGCATCTGAAAGTCCATAGTGCTTACCTTGTTTGTGCCCTGTGTCAACTGTAAACCAACCATTAGGTGACATGGCACCTGTGTAACGATAAAGGTGATATTGCGGAATTTGAAGTTGTGCATCAATTGACATCCACTTCATGGGAACTATTCTGGAAATAAGACGCATCTTTCAGGTCTGACCACATTTCGCTCCAAAGTTATCACTTGTCAGGTGTTCAAGTTTGGTTCGTAGAGATTACGTGTGGCTTCAGCGAAAGCTGTAAGTTGGTAATATTGTTTAGTAGTAACACACCCATTAAAGTACAGTAGGAGGGACGTCAAAAATCTCGTTGTCCTTGGTGCACATTTAAGCTCCAAATAACTATTGTAGGAAGCCGCTGTCCAACACGGGTGCAGCTATCCTCTCGCATGAGTAGGAACTGATTCGACGGTAAGACTGAATAGCCCCATGATCTGCACTGCACTTACTATACGGTCTATAATATTATATACTAACATGGAAGGTTGGAAGTTCTCTCCTTTCAATCAAACAATGTATGACAAGGAATATGTGGCCGGATATGTGCGTAGTCTCTGCATTAGGCGGACTGCCGCTTACAAAATAGGGAGTACAACAATCATGTCCTGAAATTTGACAAAAAAAGGGTCTTTAGGTTACTAAACTTGGTACTGGTGAGAGAATATGAAATGATTGCATCTACCAACTCCGATGTTGCCGTTGCATTATTCCAACTTCTCGATGGGAATAATTGTTCTAAGCGTGAAAATCAACTAAAGCTTAAACTCTGACCATCAACCGACAGAATAAGATCGGAGAGTATTTATACCTGTTAGTCATGTACAGCAAGACAGTATAATGTGCAGCTTCTAATCATTCAGAGTTTTTTTTCAGTATAGAATGGCTAACAGTAACCAGGCTATCTGTAGCTGTCCTACATATTTAAGCCTATCAACAGGGCACTCATTCAATGAATATCGGAAGGCCAAGAGACATTCCGAACCGACCGTGCCGGCGTCAATAATTGGAAGAAGCATAAACAACGTATGCCCTTTGGCCCACACTGGACTGCACCAAAATGAGACTGGTTTAAAACCACTGCTGTTTTCATTCATCAGTCAAGTGGCTGAACATTGTGGTTTTTATTAGATGTCTCACAAACCCTAATGAAATTTCAAAATCTACGGTTCAATCCAGCGAAATGACTTCTGCAAGGGGTCGGCAAATTTCACATTATGGGTGTGGACAAATTCAGCCCTCCATCTCCTATACACTAAATTCGGTCGAGCCATTAAATAAAGGGGCATTTAACTATTCCATCTATAAGCTTTCAAAATCTGAAGCTATTTCAACTGCCTAACCAACCGTCGAACTTTTAACAGAGATCTTAAGAAATCCTTGCCTAATTAAATTATCCTTTCCCGTTGCAGGAGCTGTAAGCAGCCACATTCCAAATACATGGAGAGCAAGCTTGCAAAAGAACGTATGTACTTAATACCTGTACAGGACTAGGTAGTCAGTACAACTAACTGTATCTTCTCGAATGGGAACGGATTAGCTGGAGATCAACACGCTCATACCAAAAGCCAAAATCCCATTGAAATTACCAATAAGTGGAAATCTTTCCACTCTCATTTTTTTGTTTCCCTCATACGAAATCAGCTCTACAAATAGTGGGTGATGCTCCTAGCCATGTTTTTACCAGTGTATTTACTTGTGCCGTTTAATGTGCCAAGAGGACCTTATACCATCGGCTTTCACTCGAGGAACCATTTTCTATGTCTTGGATTTAATGTTACTTAAAAGAGAATAAGGAAACTATCATATTCGTCCAGTGCACTTCTACCAGTACTGACTTGAATTGCGCACAGTGGCATACAAGGGTGTCAAAAGATATTGCTGTACATGCTGAGTCACTGATTATTTCTTCCGGCCTGAGCCAGTAAAAATTGAACAGTTGTTGTTCCTTTTCTTGAATTATTCGTGTATCTCGGGGTTGCTAGTTTTGTTGTTTCCGTTTTGCGCCTACAAACTTTTCTGATTCTGACCTGACTTTTGACCTTATCGTCGTACGTCCAGTTTCGCTATCTTCTGGTCACTTTGTCCGAGTCCCAGAGAACTCTGGGTAGGTATACGGTTTCCTGTTTACCTGTCTGAAAACGATTCCACTTGGAATTAGCAGTACTCGACCAGGTTATAGAAGTCGGTGTAGTCCCACGATTGTTGGTATGTATCATTTAATTATTTTACGTACTGTGTATGTACTATGTATTCATAGTACCGCATTCGTTGACAAGCCTCCAGTTGAACGATATGAGTACTGCGGTTCCGCAAGTGATTCAACGTGACCCACCTTATTTCTGGGGATACTAAATAACGGTAGCTCTCTTTATTTCACTCGAAACTTTAAAAACAATTGCATCTAACCATGTCATGGAAAGCCACAACAAATGTGTGTGGCTTCGGGTATTTTACTTATTCTACCATCATTTACGGTCAACTAGACATCTGTTTTAAAAACCTAAGAGGTTGATCGGATGGCAAATTGAATGGCAAAAAAGTATTCGTCACCGTATCAAGGTTTAAAAGGAATTATTCCCACAACTGAAAGAAAACAAGAAAGCTTTTTTATTCGGAAACGTAGCAAATACCTCAGTTCTTTTGGAGAGCTGGAACCAGTACTACTGTGTATCACATTACTAATGTGGTCTTATGGTTTTATCCGAATAGTTGTTTCTCAATCGGTTGCAAACGCATATTCCAATACTCGTTAACTGTACGATTGCGTTTGTGCATTGCAGAGTTGAACTAATGACTCAATACGTTTTATCTTCTCATGCACGCGCGGCGGAGTTCTGCTGTAACAAGCCATTCGACCAGCAAATCAGCTCCCTGCCACTCATTTCTCTTGTACAATCGATGTAACAGGACAGAAGAGGCGATCGTTGTCGATGAAGATTTCGATATATGGGGACGTTGTGAATTTCCTTACTAATTGAGCTTTATCAAAAGCCCGTTTCCTCTTTTTTCTGCGTCACTCACAGTACGATCGATCATGGAGAAATACACCGATGGTCATTTTCATTCATGATTATATGTCAGTTGTCCCAGAAATCATATGAAAAGAGCTCACCTCTCTAAGAATGTTTTGTCCAATCATTTTTAAAGTGATTTACACGCTCCGAAAAAAACACTGCTTACGAAGAAATGTTCAAAGACTGTTAATTATGCTCATTTGTCTATGGAATAGGCTCAGGTCATCCTTCCAGCTTACTGTATTGACGACTGACTGGGTACATTTATGTGGTGATGTGCCTAGCATTCAGTTTCCGAGAACAGAACACAAACGGTTCCCTTGAGGACATTGGCGCCCTAAACAGTGTCGTTTAATATGTAAAGATACCCCACTTCGCTCTTCTTGCAATTACGCATTACTGTCTGTCATCGCAAGTATCGAAGTCAAATATGGCTGAAATATGCATCGAAAAATCACTGCAGAATTCAGTACTTGCATTCTCGTCTTATCCGGGCAAGAGACAATGGTTTGTTTGAGAAATGATTTTGAATGATTAAAGCATGCGACTCCAAAAGGTCGCACATAGACTTCTGTGAACTTAGAATTGGTTCAATGTTTTTACTGCAACAGTAAATTAGGAGAATCCACCAAGGTTCCATCCAGAATACTAATAGAAGCATAAAAGGGTATACAGAAGTTTCTAATTGGAGTGATCGGAATGCAACAGTGACATATGCATCACGAAAATCTGTCCATAGTGGTCCTGAATGACGATTTCAATATGCATTGCCTCCAATCATCGAACCACCAACTCAGTCAGCGTGCGGGTAGACAGCGTGTCTGTAGACTGTGAAGATGTAATCAAGCCTGATGAGAAGAGTTTTTGGTTAGATATCCGCCCAATTTCTTTAGGGACATAGTATGCCCCATGTTATGAGTTCAAATAATAAGTCTTCATGAAACCTTGAACGAAGATCCCTTTTCGACTATCTTCATACTAGCTCGTCAAAAGAAATATAATTAAGAATTTTATGTACTTTTTCAATTCATTCGCTTTCGTCAAGTCACCTTGTGTTAGGGATGATATGATTCCTCCCTATTGATGGTCTCCAATAACTTCGTCCAAGACAAAAATTGATTTATCATCCAAAAACAGCTATATTTCTGTTGAACGAGTCAGGTTATTTATGCCTTCTTGGAAATAGGCTGCTGTAGTTGTGTGAGGTCGAAGTTACTCAGGATATTTGAAGAAGAGAACAATATCCATTAGTCGTCAAAGCCAAATGGACGCTACACACTATTGAAAACTTTGAGCATAAATTCTTTGGCCAAACCACTCGACGGAAGTGTTGCAAAGGTCCTTCAAGCTCAGATAACTAGACGGCTGTGGCGCCCAAAGCTGTATTTGAAAGATTTATATAGCAGTATAGATAAGCACTGTGTAGTGTAGATAGATAGTAGTCCGAAAAGTGCGCCACACTATCGTTGGAAATGAAGAGACCGACAATTTTTTGCCGCTTGCTTCTTGCACTCAAAAGTGGCAAATGGTACCAAAAACAGTAGAACAGTAAATAGTAACTCATTTGAACTGTAGCATCAAAGGCAAACAGCCGAGTAGATAGTCCTCCCATATATCAGAACATATGCGGACTTACAGCAAGGTGACCATATCAAGTAAGAAACCGGTCGCTACTCCCCAAAACTGATTTCAGGGCCAACAAGAAGAAAAGGAACGCTGGAATGCACCAGCTACACCAAATGTTTCACAAACCGGATAGGTAACTATGTGTACTATGTGTGTCGTCAATCTGAAACTTAATCCATTTCCCTTGATCCGAGCATGTGGAAGTCAAGTAAGCCACATGTTCAGTTCGGAATGCACGCAAATCTCTACGTGTAGAGATATTAGAGGAAGCGTGTTACTTTACAAGGGATCCAACGAAGTGGCACGCGTTATTGCTCTCAGAATATGCAGCGTAGCGTCAAAAGACCGGCAACTTAGCCGAAATACTTTATGGAGCTGGCCGTCCACTCAAAGAATCTGGAGGCGCGGAAGCTCTGTAATAACAGCAAGGTTTATAGCGTGGAACATGAACAGATGGTGGTCAAAGCTTAATCGCGAATGAAGCAGTTGACGTTAATCAAACAGGATGAGCTTGAGCATTCACCAGTCAGACCTCAAGCTATAAAACCGGCCAACAGCACCAATGATTCATATAACCAACCATAAATGGGATTAGCCAGAGGAGCAAATTTTATAACACGATGAAGTAGAGAACGAACATCCACTAGAGTACACAGAGCTGTATTGCAAAAGCTATGGTGGGTTGCTGGAAATCACCATTGCATTGTTTCTCCCACAAACACTAGCACAATCCACGAAAATCCTGAATGATCCCTAAAAAATATAGCTTCCTGGAGTTCATAGGTACGCGCCATCTGACCAAGAAACGGAATCCATCACTGTACGAAATCCATCAAACTTTGAGTTCCGTTAAAATTCATGTAACTTTCATGCACGGTTGCCCTTATT
Organism: Opisthorchis viverrini; assembly: GCF_000715545.1. NCBI lineage: Eukaryota > Metazoa > Platyhelminthes > Trematoda > Opisthorchiida > Opisthorchiidae > Opisthorchis > Opisthorchis viverrini. The sequence continues at coordinate 886,227 of NW_008751854.1, read as the reverse complement.
TTTTGGGTATCAGGTCACTTTCAGTCAGAGTGTCCCCGGATGAGCTGTTTCTCAATACGTTTGTGATGAATTTAGGCTGGTAGTGACGGGCCTGCCCACAGATTTCCAACTTCCCATCTAAGCAGTCGTTGCCTCGTTTCTCCTCATATTCTTGGATGGGAGGGTCGACTATCGATCTCAAGACGTACGTTTGCTTTTTTCCGATTCAGCCCGTAATGGCTCTTCAGACCTGACTAGCTTATGAAAGCATGGCTATAAATGGACAACGAATAGCCGGTGGAGTGACTCACCGTTCCTCTACAGAACAGCGCGCGGATTTCTTGGTTCCGACTGACTACTGGTTCCCTAAGTTCCACGCATACCAGCTATTTAAATCAATGGAAAAGCATGGAGTGAAGACTCAGTCATACGCGCGACATATAGGGGCCCAGATGCAAGGAAAATAGGAATAGCTTGTGAGGCAATAGCTTGTACACTGCGGTGTGGGAATCGCAAAATCTCCACGATACGATATCTTCTGGGAGGATCTTCAATAAAGGTTACAGAGTTGGGTGAAATCTGGCAACCCATAGAAATGTACGGCTTCTTAACTTGTGAAATATGAGAAACCCAAGCGCTGTCTGGGAATTCTGGTTGGGCGGTTGCACAGGCGGTCCTTTTGAGCTCTGATGATGTCCAGCAACCTAGAAACTGTCAAGTCTTTGTATCGGTGGCACAACTTCATGACCAGATGCGTTGCCGATGCTCCATGGGAGAGTGAAAGACGCCAGTCGCAGCCGATTTAAGCGGGACTAAATGCACTTCGAGATAGCACTGTAGCTGTGACCTGTAGTACTGTGAGCACCTGTAAGGACGGGCCCAGCCACGAAAAAAAGCACATGTGCAGAGAGAGACGCATCGCCAAGGTAACCGTCGGTACTACGCGTCCGGAAAGTAGGTGAGTTGGCGGCTCTCACCGAACGCAGCTTAGCGACATACGACCAGCGTAGTGGGCCTGAGAATGTTCACGACCGGAACACTGCCATTGGCTGTACGGAACGAACAAGTGAACGACCACATTTGGCCATTTAGTCATCCTGTATATTTCGCAGACGATCTGTATGTTTTGTCCTGGCAATACAGCCCTGCCCCCAGTTCTCTGTCTTTTCCCTATCGCGTAGTCTGGCAGGCTCAGCGCAGGCGTAACCATAGACGGCCACCCACGATACAATAACACTGCTTACGCCTTCTTATGAACACAGCCTATCAGTTATTTTTTGTTTGCGATGTCTCCAAACTATCCTGATTCGTGTCGTGTGGGTGATCTTTCTCCGTCGCTGGTTGGGGGGTATTTGCCCACCAGGCTTTCTGCGGACTCACTTCTGGCTTGGGTATGGTAAATTTTGGTCGCAAGGCACATGACCCCTGATTGTTTTTCGTCACCTAATCAAGGTGTGACGTCAATGATATTGCCAAAAGGAAAAAAATGAACTCTTGTCAGTTGCCAGTGGCTGCTGTTTCGCAAAGTGGTGCACGTTTCGATACGTAGTAAAATTTCTAGGACTGTTCTTGTTTGTTTTATGGTCGGCAAACACAGTAAAGCTTGCACAGATTTCCTCGGGATATTCCATACTCACTTCATCCTGTCTGTCTTATACCATTTCTATCTTTAGAAAACGGTTCAAATACAATATGCTGCCTGTCCTCGCTGAAGCATGCTTTGATGCGGTTGTCCTTTGTCCCTCACCTCACCTTGATACTGAGTTGCCTGTGGCTGAAGCTTCTTGCTTACTTGATACCCTGTGTTCCAAAATACTTACGTCCGCCTAATAATCTAGAGATCTCACAGACGAATATTTGGTACCACTAAATTGTGTCCTGAAAATTCACCCTCGAGTGAATAAGGATTTCTCTGGCTTAACTTTAATCCCGGCTGAAGTCAAGCTCATGCACAGAAAAACAACACAGAGTATATCACAGCCGATGACGCTGAACTGGCGCTTATTCTATGATGCTAAGACGATTCTAGTCGGTCACCAAACACTCACTATACACTCTGGAACCATGTAAACCTTCGACCAACAAGAAAGAACTTCACCATGAGCACTTCATCGTGGAATGTGAGTTGCCACACCAATGGGCCTCTGAACTCGATGAATGGGGAAATGAATCAGTTTTCCCATCCACAATAAGAAACCCTCTTAGCCGATGTGACTCCCGGAACGAACGGTACCGAATTTGGTAGCAAGTTAATTGGATGCCAACTAATATCATCCTTAAACTGAGTCTTGATATAACTTATGCTTTATTGGTCCCATTATATCGCCTTAGCTCAGCATTGCTTTCAGTTTCCAGCATACCGTATCACGGTGGGATTCACTTACATTTTGGGTCGCGGCCTCGCAATCAGTAAAACCACGGCGAGCATTCGTACGCATGCCAATGAAAATGAAAATGTAGGTACAGGTTGTTAAGGATATGTTGGCCAAGCGACCTCTTCAGGTTACTGTAACGAGGTGTTATTTCGCAAGAGACCTTCTAGGGGAACACTCACGTATTCGACAAAAAGTACAACCGATCACACACCACAAGATAAGGAGTTCGTGCTTTGGTATTATTCTGCATCAAGTTGCCATGACACACTTCGGTAAACATCATTAGCATTTCTTCAAAGACCAGTATTTCATATGTTCGGATTAACGACATGTCTGAATATTGCCAGACATGATGGAGAAGTCGCGAGCGAAAAAAATGATCACGATAATTCGGGGTGTTTAATTATTGTTAACCTCACCTTCCCATGATTGGGAAACATCACTGATAGGACAGAGAACAGATCGAAGACCAGTAGTATTCATTCTACGTCAAAATAACCCTGATTAAATCTCGAATTTCAATGAATAAGAATGCACATTTGACTCAACCGTTGCGAGCGTTGATGCCCTATGTTTTGCAGCCTCCTCACAAGAAAGCTACTAATCCGTCCATTTGGATTGGAAGCAACTCCCCGTCGTCAATAACTAACAAGCGGCTTTTGGACACTGGTTTTGACCAGCAAATTATCTGAATTGGAATTGTATGACCGACTTTTGGGCGTCCGGAAGCCACGGGTCAAACTTTGACAGATGTTTCCTTCCACCTAACAAGCTACTAAGTTGTTGAAAGTAGCCAGTAGTTTTTCTTAACATACATCTAATCGAGGCACTCTGGCATGGGAAGCGGCTTGTGCACAGGATAGTTTGCTGCCAAGCTCTAGGATGTCTCAGATCTTCCTGGGGCTCATCAGTTAAGTGAAGTCCCCAACTTTCCATCGGCTTGATTTTACAATTCAAAGCCACCAACACCAAATTAATTTTCAAATTTATATAATCCTGCAATTGCGTGCAATTCGGTGTTTAAATAGAACATAAGGTTGCCGGAAATTCACTACTGCTCTGATAACAATTCAAAGCCACCAACACCAAATTAATTTTCAAATTTATATAATCCTGCAATTGCGTGCAATTCGGTGTTTAAATAGAACATAAGGTTGCCGGAAATTCACTACTGCTCCTACCTGATAAGCCCCAAAAAGGACGAAACCGGTTTTGGACTTCCTGGGAGTTTTTAAAAAACCCATTAATACCGTATGCAGAGTAGACGTGATATCTTTCAGAAGTTCCGGTGACATTTCTGGACACAGTTTCTGAACACAACCCCGGAACAGTACAACCTCGATCGATGGTTGTTTGGAGTAATTGGCGCTATAATAAGGCGAGACTTCTTCCTGGTCATGAGCAGTGTCTGGGTTCTGTGAGATCGCTTCATGTTGGTAATGAGACTGAGCTGAGTGAACGCGTTTACTGTCAGGATAGCATTTCGCGTCCTGAGTGAGTGCTCAAATACGAAACTATTTTTTCAAATGTATGCGTATGCGGATTGGTGGTGGCAGACATACATCGAATTTTAGTCGAACCTTGACTTGTAAGCAACAAGCATACTTCTGAACGGTTAGGTGTTACATCGACCTTATATTCGGATTTTAGAGCAGCGCCATATTTAAACGTGACCCAAAAATCTAGTATTCTTTGACTTCAGGGGATTCTCAGCTAAGTTATTATTCCAGTGCTTCCAATCGTACTTCTTCTAAAATGATGCTTGAGCATAGTCTGTTCCGGTTGTGACAGTATATAAGAAGCCTTTCACCAGACGTTCCCATTCAAATAAGTCTTTAGTGCAATGAGGAAGCTGACAGCGGAGGATGTTGAGAATTTCGGCTTTCATACCACCGCTGGTCAGTATCCTGTCGATCCAGAGTGGGTCAGTGTTTTAATAGTTGCAAATGAACGGTAGGTTTAAGTGCTATCGGAAAAGGGCATTACAATCATCCTTTAGAATATACTCTGAGCCTCATTTTAGAATATGCACCGTTTGAACATGTCCCCCCAATTCGAAAGGAACCCATACAGGAATTATTACATATCTAAAAATTTTTGCTTGGTTATGTTACCTCAAACATAAACGTATCTGTTTAAGCTATTGCAAACGCTTGAAGATCCTAACTATAGCTTTTTTGTGCCAACGGATCCTAAGGGTACCGTCCAATAGAACCAACCTACAGGTAATCTTGTTGTATGTTTACGAAACGTAACTGCGAACGACCTCCACTGTCTTAGGAGGCCGGTTGCTGATGCGAATTTTGAATGACACCAATAAATCCGCTATTGCGCAATCAAAAAAGGGGTAGGCAGCAGGTACTTCAGTAGCAGGAACCACTCACTCGCATAAACTGCGTCGGACTGGTCATGTGCTATTCGTGCTAAAGTGTCATCTACCGAGACCGTGTTTTTCCAACGACCGACTCACAATGCAGCAGACAGCGAGGTGGCAAGCTTGTACTTTCGGAGGCGTCAAGATAACATCAAAAAGTTTCGGTTGTCATTGGCATGGTCCAAATCAAGGATGATGTTCCCTTACGAACTTGACAGCAGTCGTGGCAACTCATGCTATTTTACGGGTATTAGTAGTGTTCGTTCTACAGATTTACGTCAAGGCTGTTTGATACAGCATTTTCACTTGTCGATGGGCCAGTATCAGACGTTGTCATAACGACTCCATTTTCTCCATCTTACACTTGTACAAAAATAGATTTTTGTACGTCCGTGAAGCACCAGTGGGGATGACAATGTTGCATTCTATGGCAACGATTCTCCTACTGATCGTGCTGATAATGGTAGGCCCACTCCACTTGATGGAGACTTGCAGAAATAATATTCCAGAATTAGATACAGACTTGTCAAGCAAACGCAAAGTGAGCACGACTCCAATAAATCTCTTAACCATTCATTATTTTGTGAAGTTAGTTTTTAGCGGAAAGTGTCCTGCTATAAGTGGATGCTGTTTCTAACCCCTCGATCCTAGCGGCACATTTTCGACAAAGTCCTAAACTTTCGCGGTGTTTTTTGATTAATAGTGAAGTTGCAAACTGTTCTGTAATTTCACTCACATTTGAACCGGTACGAACTGCTCGGATGAATGCCCAGTTGGTGTGTAAATTTAATCAAATAGTATTATCCGTTTACGTGTTTAGTATGCCTCCATCTGAAGTATTGCACTATTTTGAGGTAAAGAAACTGCCTTAATGCAAGTACTTTTACTGTCCGTCATTAGCCCGAGAACATAAGTGCTTATAGCGTCATTAAGAGTGTGGAAAGAGGAAATCACAAAACATGGACAAACGTATGCTGAGTTTTGCTACGGAACTTTGAGTCACGAGCGTGTGTGACCATCCTGAATATCAAAAGGGAGAGATGGTTTCGAAAGTCTACGGTACAAGGGAGCAACAAGCCTAATTGTCCACGTTCACTACGCCAATGTGAGCGCAATTGTGTCGGTGACCGGCGCAGCACAGCGTCAATGTCGCCTTGTTAGTGCTGATTGCAGTCACCCCTCCCTCGGCCATTCTGTGATTCTGATTGGCAGCGGAATAACACGGGTGTCAGGAAGGGACAACCAAAACAGGCCAAGCAGACGAAACACAAACGAGGGTGGGTAACTGGGGTCAGTGACTCACGCGCACACAAACAGAGCCCTTTTCGGAAGGGCCGGCCTTTGTGGTAAGGTGACTGGCAGGTACGGAGACCGTGACTTAGCGAAACAAGTGGAGGTCAATGAGCACACAGCTGGAACAAGTAAATGAATGAGGGAATTATCATTCACATCCGGTGACGTGAATGTAGCAAATTCCAGTCGAAGAACACCGAAGCGAACTTGACACCTCGGATACCAACTGGAATTGCACCAACCATCTTTCTGTCAAAGTGGGGAACAACCTCCACACAGCAAAATGAATACTTTTTAGGATTACCCATATGCCGTTAAAAACTCTGGACAGCCCACCACAAGTTTCGCTCTTCCTGGGTCTCAGTAGGTAAGTGTGGTCTCCGAATTGAAGTCAATTTTTAGAATACCAGTTGCAAAAAATCATGAGTGGACGTAAAGTACTAAACAGTTCCCGTGAGAGTCAGCAGAAGGCTAAAATACGGCTAAATCTCTCAAAATATAAAAGAAAAGCACAAGTATTTGATCACTCAAAAGTATAAACGAGGCTCAAATGCGTTGTTCGGGCCCAAAGAAATAGTGGAAAAGAGAGCGGCTTTCCCGCTAATTTATGCAAGCCTTATAGTTAGCGACGTAGAACGCATCGGAATGTTGTTACTGACTTGTTCTACGGGCTGTCATAGAGATGAAATGGACTAAACACAACGTGTTTTAGAAAGGCTTGATAAATAACCGGTAGTTTTTTATTTGAGCAACGTTCCGCTTTTGACACCAAAGGTTCATCAGGCCCAATGAGCAGGTCACCAAGTTGGCCATGTTATAAGACAGAGGGGGAACCAATCAGTAAGTCCTCTCCAGATTATCACACTAGATCAGTGTTGAGTGTCAATTAACGGCTTTTGTCGGTTAGTGCGGATGACAACATCTTGCGTTCGTGGATTGGGAGGGTTTCAAATTAATTCTGATCGGGTTTGGTTCCTTAATCTTCAACTTCAGGGTGCTTCAATTGATAATTCACCTCGGGTGCCACTGGTATATTTCCTTGATCTTTGTGGAGTTGTGAGTACTGTGACAATTTGGTGTGGAGGGTGTGGATGAGGTCAAGTGGAATTCAGATGGTGACTAATCCTCCTTCTGATGACCGCACACCAACACGTGTCAGCTCGACTGATCCAAAGCCATTCTCCACACGCTCGCCAGTTCCATGCCTTTTATTCTGTTAACACTTGGAGGCTTGGCGATTTCTACCGCCTCGGCCATCAGTCTCTGTGACGCGGGCCGTGGTCCCCGCCTCAAAATTTCAACATATTCTAAATCTATTTTGTGTCCCGTGTCGAGTGCGTGTTCCGCAATCGCCGAGTCTTTCAGAAACGCTTGATATTCAACTGCGTTTCTCGGCGGCCTGTTTATTATCCTCTTTTGCTGTCCGATTCCGGTTTGAAGTTCCCTGGCCATCTGTCCTATATAGACCTTAATGCAGACGTTACAGTTGATCGTGTAGATACACAGCCTAATTCTGTTCACCCGGAGGCGACCCTTCAATTACACCAGTGCAGAGCGCAGAGTGTATCCCTCTGGAAACCTACTCTTATGTTGGCCGTGTTTAGAATTCTTCGAATGACCTCCGATGTCCCTGGTTTATATGAAATGACAGCGGTCCCAAGACATTCTTGTTTAGGTTTCACCACCGATACCAGCACCCTTCGTAATTGACACCTAATCAAACTAGTTGGATATCCACTACCCCGAAGCTTGTTCTTTACTTCAATGTGGGCCGCGGTCCGATCAACAGAGATCTTACACACTTAAATATTGATGGGGCAACATTAACGAATACCGATTTTAGACGGGCAGACGATCAGTTCAAAACTGCCCTAGTGTCAGTTGGCTTCTCGTATACTGTGGTCTTTAGTTTCCCTCCGCCCTTATGTGTCCGCAGTCTAAAAATGCCAGTGTATCCGATGTTGACTCCATCTCCATCTTAAATTTGATATGTGGACGCAGTTCATGCAAATAGCTGTAAAACTCACCGAACTTGTTTCGTTTCATCACGAAGAAAGTATCATCCACATAACGCCAGAATACCTTGGGTGGGTATGGGAATACGGTTAAAGATTTCTGTTCAAAACCTTCCATAATATATTTGCCGAAACCGGTGATATTGGAGATCCCACTGCTAGACCTTGTTCTTGAGTGTAGACCACGGAGTCCAAAACGAAGTAGGTGAGATTCAGGCATGCTTTTATGCCTTCCACTATCTCAGCCACCGTAAGCTGTGTCCGTTCTGAAAACGTGGTGTCTGCTAGTAGCATTCACTTAGCTAAACACAATGTGGCTTTTATCCGACGACACCTACATAAAAAGTTGGTTGAAGCGCATCTATCATACTGCGACTTCGTCGTTATCCGGCACCCCGAGGAGATTGGAGTTGGCAGTCGGTCGTTGTATGCGTACTACATTGCATTACTTAGCTTTTTGTGCTCAGAGATAAGGCATTTGCTTCCATGGTAGGTGATAGTAAAAGACCTTGGTAGCGCAAAACGGTACAGTTCGTCCTTTCGCTAAAAAAGGAACATTTCGTCCGTGAATTTGCACGATAACATTATTTTTTTGGTATACTTCCACGTCTATATTCAAGACAAACCGCAGTCACTAATCCGTTTTTGCACTTGCCAGAACCACCGATTACTCCAGTTTGTATACAATTCACATTGGATGAATCTTCTACAATTCTACCGCAAACACACTCGGTTGCGTACAAAGTGAATAGACATATTCAACAGCGCTTTCGAGACCTGGCACTACTCGCCGTCTAATACACAACGGGCTGTCAGCTTACACGAGAAAAAGCTATACCTGCTGAGATTTTCTTCTATTCTTATTATGTACAACGTAATTCCTCACTTTTTTGTTTCCGTTATGCGCCCATACCGCCTTTCTTGTTTCTGATCTGAACGTAAACCGCCCTTTGACATGGTCATCGCACGTCTTGTTTAAATCAACACGTGAGTCTCTCTATCTTGTGGCCACGTTGCCTTGAGTCGGTGTGAACTTCGGGATCCTGTTTAGAGTTGGTAGTTCCTAAACCGGTAGATAAAAGCCGATGTAATCCCATGATTTGAGGTTTGCACAGTTCTATTACTTCATTGTTGTGTTCATTGTACCGCGTTTGTTGATAAAACCCCATTTGATCGATTAGACTTTTAGGGATTTGCGCATAACATATTGCTGGAAACAATTACCTGTACCGCTTTGCATAATCAAGCAATATATGTGAGGTCTCGAAGGTGACACTGTGCTATTCCGTGGCTATGGTAAATTTCACAGATTCACTGTCCTGGCATAGAAACTATCAATGTAACGATAGCACTCTAGTTAGGGGCTGAATAGAATATTGCTGTTCACTCTCCAAGGTGATGATTCCTCCTCAAAGTATACACGCGCATCACGGTGTATACACCTGCCTTTAATGTACAGATTCACTCATCAATTCAAAAACGTGATCAGTGTTTCATATTTCATTAGCTAGCTACACTAAACTCACAAGTACCAAGGTGAGTAAATTTACGGCTAGGTCACAACTTGACTGTTTACAGTGACTCGTCTGTACACAGTGGACTTTAAACTCGCGTGCATAACAAGTCGAATGCGTATGCGAACACAGTAATTTCTAGGACTAACAGAGTGGTTTTCCAACTTCAAGCATGGTAGCACATGAGCCATTCCAAATGTACAGTTCGGCATGAATCAGAAAATGAATGTGATTACTTTGAATCGTTCACGTCTACTCCTGAACAGAATGGATCAGTTTGCTTCTGATGCGTCAGCTCTGATGGTTATCGTGTTGTCATTTCTACGCCCCTTGGTTCCATTAAAAACGAACTAAAACGCTGCATATGTGGGCTGTTCAGCATGAACAAAAACGACAGATTCAGCAGGGATTCAGGTGAAACCAGATTATTTTGCAAATGGGTGCATTTTGCGAATGGCATTAAATTAGGTTTAAAGTAGAATATCACTTTGACGGAAACTCAGGAACTGTGACTAGCTGATGAGCTCCTGGATTGACAAAACTAGTCATGAACTGTCGAAGACTTTTCACCAACCTTTCCGTCAGAATATGCTGTGAACTTATGAATATCTTAGCAACTTAAACATGCAACATTCATGCAGCACATTCAGTTATAGAAAACCACAATTGATATATATTTGGCCAGGATTCAGTTGAGTATCGAGCTTGGACAAAATCACCTTTAAAATGACTATAGTTCACGAAAACACTCACATTTTAATGGCAGCCTACAGCTGTAAAACGCGTGCGTTTATGTTTATACTCTACCGGTTTGATCGGTGCCCTAGTCACCACATCACTGGTATGTCAGTGGGTGCCTAATCATTCACGAATACGCGGTTGTTATGCATTTTTTTCAACGTTGAAGTGTTCTTTTCAATCATAGGATGGGAAGTTATCTCAAAGTGATCAACAAAGTGGATATAATTAACCCAAAGAACAAAAGGATATTATTTTCGGCACGATTGAACAACACAGTTGGCTAGGAGTTACTGGTAATGTTGTTGCATTGAAACATGCCGGTGTTACGCAAATGAGAGGAGGAGAATTTTATCCTCAACACTACGAACAGAAAGAAAGAATAACCAAAGTGATCATCACGAGATAAATGAATACACTCGCTTACTCGCGACCTATCTAATGGCACTTGTCAGTCCAGAGTAATCCATAAAACGCGCCTAATGGCGGAGTAGACTTTATGTAGGACAAACAACTCAAAAGGCTTAAGCATTATACGAAGATAAACCAGCCAACTTTAACCTTGACACAAGCTTCATGCTCCCCGGTGTTTTCACTTTGCGGTTGAGTTCAAGTGGTCTCAGATAGCTGAGGAAGTTATGAAGTTGATGTTGGTCTCGACATACACGCGGATAAGTTAAAACAAGTATTTTCGTCAGTTAACATGATATCCAGTTGAGTATTGCATGTAAATCACCAAATTTCTTCGGCGTGCTACCTCGGGTTGTGTCGAAGGTTAGCTAACAGATAGCCCAGGATATTGCAATTGCGGTATCGCAGTGTTGACTATCGTATTAGGCATTACAAGTGACTTCACAGTCAACTTGTAAACAAAAAATTAAACTCAATATAATGGTGTCTGTTTTCCACATGTGTATAGACGGTCTAGACTAGTCAGTCCACTGAAATGATCAAAGGTTATTACAGTTTTCGCTGGGTTGATATGGGGGGACAGAAATGAAAATCTGGTTCGTGATACCGCTGCTTGTCTTACCCGGAGCGACCATGGATCAAAGTTGTTCCCAAACATGGAACTTCAAACGCCCTATCGCTTTTTTCAGTAAACTGTAATAGAATGGACGGTTATCATTTCGACACTCTGTAGTCCTGTTTTACAATCGAACAGGTGGTCAGCAGCATGACTAGATTGAAATTTGCAGCCCATTATCGCCAGATACTTTGGGAAGCGTTCAGAAATCCTGGAGAAAGAGACCCATTGCTGGTTATACCGATATCAAACCTAGACATATACGTGAGTGACTGTAGTCTACCTGTCGTAGAAATCCAGAGTCGACCACGGTGACGGTTTTTTTGGTATGGGTGAGACACAGCGTACCCTTCAGATGATCCTACAACACCCAAAGTTTTCCAAATAAGGAACCAAATACATTCGTTTTTATGCATGCATGGAGTGAAACTAACCAATTTTCGTTCGCAGTGTATTCCAACGCCTGCGTCGCTTGAAACCCTGTCATCACAATACCTGGTGGAATAAATTTCTCCGAGGGCCGAAGCAGAATCATCTTTAAGGTAGTCAGTGGTATAATGACCATATGCATAAATTAAAAATTTGGGTGACTTCTACTCTCTCGTGGGAACAATCAATCAGAATCCATCCTTTCTGGTCGACGTTATTCCAGATATAGATTAGCCTCCAGAAATCATATCTCCATAGTATTGTGTGGGAGGATTCGCGAATTAGAAGTTTCCCTATAATTATCTTGAGCATCCTGTCGATGAAGTCCAGTGTGCACTCTAGCGAATTTTTCTGGTAATGTGCCAAGTACTTCCATACCATTTTTTCTGGAAAATATTTCATTTTCTAGCTGAAGTAATCCCACTATATTAATGGATCTTGCGCTACAAATAATAAGCGAAACAAGAGTTTTTCACACTTTCACAGAGGCATGTTATCTTCATGCCCAGCGGGCAGTGTTCTTCAAATACCGAAGTCATGATAGTCGATTTGCAACTAGATTCAAATTGCACAGGTTGGTTTTCAAGGCGATATTATGTGAAACTTCCGGAATTATTAAACGTTGTTCGTTTGCAATGCATATAAATCATATGCCAAAACATCTGTCACTTGTTACAAGAAAGGAACAGAATCGATAAACTGTTACTTTCTTGAATGTATCCGTAATCTTGTTTTTATTTTTTGCGGGTTAGGTACTTTTGTTCATAGCCACACCACTCTTGTTTGAACGGCCGTGTTCCTGTTCTGGCGTAAGTATTCCAAAGGGACGCACTGGACTCGAGTCTCGCTCTTATTAGAGCTCATCAGCAGTGCATATCCAATGGCCGTGCTGGGATTTGAACCCCGGACATCTGACATGAGAGGCCAGCGTGTAACCACCACTCCACCAACGGACTTTGGACGCATCTGACGCATCTGGTGTGGCTATGAGTAAAAATACCTATCCCGCAAAAAAAACCCAAATTGCAACCAAAAATCTGCCCAGTGGGCTTCAAGCGTGTGCCACGCGACCTGACTGGGAAGTCCTGACTGGCGGGTCGACCGATCGTCAAAACCAGGACAGTTACTGGGTCGTTGTTCGATGAGTCGGGCACACCAATCACATCGCTCAAGTGTGAACACGTTGGCCTGTTTAGACGTTATAATTCAGATGCGTCCAACTTCTGTTGGTTCAGTAGTGGTTACACGCTCGCCTCGCATGCCAGGTGTTCGGAGTTCAAATCCCGGCACGGCCATTGGATATGCACTGCTGATGAGCTCTAATAAGAGTCCAGTGCGTCCCTTTGGTGTGGACCCACCGGAATAATTACGCCAGAACAGGAACACGGCCGTTCAAACGAGAGTGGTGTGGCTATGAACAAAACGTATCCGTAATCCTCGTGATGATGCTTGCTGATCAGTTCATCAGAACGGTTAGGGCTGAAAAAAGCACACAAACGGACGTTTTAGGGGCAGTTAAGCTATGGTGACCACATTTGGTCAGCACCAGTACAGACATTTACGAACGCAGATCCCACCACTGTTGGAGCACATCTCGACAGATATAACTTCACTTGGTCAAACATATATTTCCTTTGAAGTGAGAAAATGCGCGTAGAGAAAAAATTAGCATACTCACTAGTCCAGTCAATAAGCTATCCTTAGAACGAATCACCTCCCAATTAAAACAAAATAAATCTGGTCCCTCGAGATTCGGCTTGAATTTAATGGCTTTTGGAAGACTGCCCCCGAACAGTCAACAGAACCTATTTTAGGGGTTTTCAAAAGACAGCCTTTCTTCGCAACAATTACCAGGGTGCGAAATTCATATTTCGTTTTTTCTACATCAGGACATCACTAAGCGTAAGATCACAGGTAATACACGGAAAATCGTTTCTCAACGTACTCGATATTTCTAAAAAGTCACGCGAACATTGTATACCACGATAACCTCTCAGGAATTGACTCCTATAAGAAGATGTCACTGCCCTTAAGCAAAAATTTGCATTCCATGCCACCAAAGCGCAAACGGATATCAGAAAATCCATTTTAATGGTTGCCTGAGATGTGGAAGCTCGATTGTAAGCATACCAACGATAAGTCGATCCTGACATTACGAAAGCAGTGAAGCTGGTAGACCCTTTATGTTAAACATTAGTTCCATCCAGAAGGGAACTTCTGGATTTTTGTGTAGTTCAGTGATTCCCAAACTTTCAACTTACCACCACTTAGTGTCCACTGTTCGACATCACAGCCTCTCTTATTTTACGCACCATATTTGTACACTCAAGCTAGAATAATTCTGAAAAAATTTTGGTGTAAGTCATCATCATACATCCGTACACCTAACAGCGATCCATCGGAGTGGAGACGGCTTCTCTCGGGAAAAGTACGGTTTAGTGTGCAAATCTTCTAAAGGCTTACCACAATCTAGAGAATCTTACGACCCCATTTTAAAATAGTGATCCTCAAACCATATGAACTGGTTGGCAGTGGCAGTCTATTGCTGGCACCCCTTAGAATGATTGGTTCTGGAATAGGCATAATCAGTCTAGCGCATTAGCAGCTGTCACAGTACGCGCTGGGCATTCTCCAAAAATTAGCAGGCGGTGGGTTTATTGCTCAGTGAACATGTCAGCGTGAGCTACGTATATGGACGCTTTTCAAAACACCGTAGCCCCCAGTAACTGATGGCCCGATCCCACATCAGCAGAATTGTTCATTATTCCCAACTACACTTGGGATAGTATAGGGGCTATACCATGGCCCATTGGTGAAAACTACGAGAAGCATACTAGTATATAAAAAACACGTATGGACAAAGGTGTGCTTTTTGAATGACCGCCCAAGTTTGTTAGCGACAAATGGTTTGTTTATTTGCACAGATGCATTGCATTAGGTGGAGATACAATAATAAAGTCCATATGAAGTCAGGTGTATGAAAAATCAAATAAGCACTTTGCTAAACGAGACAGGCTGACAGTTAATTACAAATAGTCACCTTAACAAGTGATAATAGGTTCCTTATAAATATTACCCCCCCCCCCAAACTAAGACGAATTTACTCCGGTTTCTTGAAACAAACCAATTCTATACTTTTCGAAAGGCTACATTCCTCATCTTTCAGTAAAGGCTACTCCACAATAACCTGATGACGTTAAATGTCATCATGACGCAGAATTCGGGCATTACACTTCAGTTTTACAGATGTAATGAATCGACTAATGTTCCACGTAGGTGACTGCTGCTCCTATAAAATGATTTAAAGTCGTATGGTATGCATACGACGACAGTTCTTCCCTTTCACACGTATCTTCCAGGACGGATTGAATATCCAGAATGATCAATTCTGGTGGGTCCTCGTAAGTGTCGTTTAAAGATGGCAAAGCTTTGTTGCACTTTGTTGCATTAGAAAGATCAGCTGAAAGTAATATTGGCTTTTAAAGTTGGTCTTTTTGCAATGACGCAACTGTGTGCTTGTGCTCTCGATAAGGCACTTCAGAGGACCAGACTGAATCGGCCTCTCTTACGACTTGGTCTGCACTCAGAGGAAGCTCATTACGTAAATACGTTACAAAGGCCAACACAAGTGCTCTCGTGAAGGGACCGCTGATGTTAGGGTGCTCCAGCAAGGCTATCCTAGGGGCAGCATTGGGCCAGCGTCATTTCATCGCCTCTTTAGTTGATATTCGGCAAAAGCCATCCCAACTACCAAATATGAAAATACAACGAATGCACCCGATAGCTCGTTGTGCAAACGACCAAAGTGTCTGCCGGTTTTGCGAGCATTGAGAGCTCACTGGAACTCAAATTAGATCAAACGTATTTCACAACCTGGCAATTTGTCGTTGAGATGGGTACAAGGTAAAACGGAATGGACAAAGCTGGACTCATCCGAGTGCATAATGATTGGTTGTCCTCGGTGAAATATAATTCACGTTATTTGTTCAACTTGTGATGCAGCTTCTCCACAGCACTGGTTCATTTTCGCAGAAAGGCCCGTGACATCGCTGGACGGAACGGTTGGAAGAACCAGATCCATGCTTTTTGAATCATCGTTATATATGGTGAAATGAAAACTAGTAAGATGTTGACATGCCATGAGATAAAAACGTACTCACCAGTGCATTGTTTCAATGACGCAACAACCTACTCCGAGACTGGAAGGGCACGTCCATCAGTGGCTAGTCCATCTTGAAGAACAGTGTGGCTAAACCACATAGCTGATATATTTTTTACGGAAAGATAAACTACACTCAATGAGTGTTCATAACTGTCTGGTGCAATCACGTATAACCTTATGGAGGTTGACAAATGAAGTTTAGATCAGTGTTTTTTGTTGAAAAGATTCGGACAAACCGAGCGGAAGTCTGAACAAAAGACACTGTTAACTTCTAGCATCCTCAGCTCCAGTGGCTTGGTCATGTGCAAAGCACACTGAGTTATCGTCTGCATTTTTGATTATAGTTTCCCTTGCTTTTTTGGAATGGTGCAAAACACAAGGTGGCCAACGTCTGATTGATCAGAAGGGTGTGAAAAACGTTACGAAGAGTTTTGGTGTTACCGATGCGGCCAGTCTTTCATGATAAAGTCTCTGGGACCTCATATGATGGGCTGGGGATATCGCAAGAAATGATGGTCAAACAATGTGATTTTGGTTCCAAATTTTTATTGAGCTTTTGGAGGTTAGGTTCCACCATGTTTCTTTCCTCTCATTTCTTCTCTTTTCTCAGTTACCGTCAAGTTTAAAGATAAGTAAATGAACCGTGTGGTTGTACGAAAGTGAAGCGTCTGTGATGTGCACTTATAATAATGCCTTTGATAAGAATGCTGATCGTGGTCGTCTTTACCATCATCGGCCCCAAAAGTCCGGAGTCGTGAGGGTCTGTATTGTTTACATGAATGCAAGGAACAAGTGAGGTGACCTTCAAACCAGAACTCCTCATGTCATAATGATAACAGCCACAGAGAGGTTTTTAGAACCGGAGTTCGGTACGGACAACGTATATCCTCTGGCAAGAGACGTTCAGTAGCTTGATGATGGGGTAGTATGAAAATGGCGTAGTTGCAAGGGTCCATTTCATCTGTGAGGATTTTAGTCAGTGGCTAAATCGGGAGTGGGAGAGAAGGCAGACAGATGGGAAGGTGAAAATTTTAACTATGGGAGACAACTGGAAAGCACGTCGAGTGTGCTGTCAGGATGATAAGAGTAAGAAAAACCGCATTGCTGATTGATCAATCAATTTCAAGTGCCCAACTGACATCACGTGTTCTACCGACTGAGTTAGGTATTCACTCCAACCCAAACATATGACTTGGTCTTGTGAAACTTTGCAAATATGCCGCTTCTGCATGAGTGGTTAAACAACAAGAATAACGACTGAGGTTCAGTTGAAGCGTATGTGCGCAAGTCAGGGTGTGCCATAAAACTGACATCTACAATTCTATCAGAGGGGACAGATTTCTCGCTGAAAATGGCTTACCTCTTTCAAGTGCTAAACTCGTCTCCTGGTGAGAATGTCGAAATCGGTTACAAGCTCATGGAGCTGTTTTTAAGCTCACATTCCTGGTCCTGAAGAATTTTATTCCTCCACAAGTAAACTAGCATTGGAAGGTGCTTCAAACTGATCTTTCGCAAACTTTCTGAATCACACAGCCCTCATTCAAAATGCAGCTAAATGGACTCGATGGAGACTAGGAGACAGGACGACGTCACCGCAGAAATTACAAAAATCTAAAAGGATTGTCTCCTTTACAGGTACTTGGCAATATCAAACACATCTGAGTTCAATAGGTCACATAAAGTCCCTGCAGAAGATTGACACAAACGGTGGCAAATGGAGTGCACGCTCCGTGCGGAAGAACTCAAGGATTAGAGCTAGTGAAAATCGATCATCACAATCCAAAGGTCTACTTTGCTTAGGCATAGGTCAAATTGCCGCCCCGACAGGCAGTCGGATATTTATATCAGGCTGATCAGCCTTTAGATGAAATCTGAGTGATATTCTTTATCCTCCTAAGAATTTTAACCAAAAGATCCAGGATGTGACACGAATACACCTTCTTTAAGCACTTCGGCCGCAGTAGGACCGGACAAGAGGCCCACAGAAGCATGGAAAGCTTTAACATGAGTAAATCAGCTGGGACCCAGCACACTCGTTCGGTCCCACCTCGGTGTTTTGCCTTTTAACTGAGTCAAGCCATCACCGGCGCATTTACCACTTAGAGACTGGGCTAATCCATATGGTTAAAAAGAAGCTACTACGAATATATCCACAAGGAAGGTGACAAAAGTATGGCCTTTAATTGCAGACCAGTTATCTTTACACATTCTCAAAAGTACTGGAGCATTTCTTAAGAGACAGAGTGATCAAACGTGTAGCAGAAAATAATCAGTCAACGAATCAGCATGGATTTGTCAGAAAAACGCCAACTCTAGCATGATTTAAAATGAATAAGTCAATAATCGTCAAGACAGAGATGGATATTTATACTTCCGAAAAGTTTCAGATTCAGTGGCTCATCAAAGTCCATTGCTGCATTTCACCCAGTTCTAGATTCTACCTGAAATTCTGAGGTGATTGAAAACCTCTTTATTGAGAAGAACATTCAGTGGCGTAAAAGAACAGGCTAAGGGTGGACTTCGACATGCTTACTGTGGTGTCCCTGGGGGATCCGTCCCCAGTTCATACCGTGTAAAGGACTGGACCATAAGATGTGATAAACAGAAATGATTTTGTTTAGTATACAATCCAGGGGACACGTCGAGATAAATAGACCAATTGGGAGAGGAGTGTGAGGTTAAAGAACTTGGAGTCTAACTTAACAACGGTTGAAGAGTCAGTGCACAGTACCAAACTGTTGAGGTGACAGTGAATAAGGCAACTGCCTCAGAGCATAGCAATTTTGGAAGAAAAGATTTCAGTCCAATCGCATAATGCTCTTGTAAGACCTCAGTAGGAACAATTTGCGGTCGAAAAAGTGTATCTTATCTCCCAAAAAAGCCCAAAGACATTCCGCAGGATGAGTCAACAGGTGAGAGGTTTTACGTTACAGAAACCTCTTCTTACTATTGAGGAGGGATGTTTACCCTATTCATACCCCGTTCATACAAACACTTCCAGGTTTTCCATGGTACTCAAAGCCGGTAACCCAATAAGAAAAGCTCCACAAGTTATCTGTAGTCTACTAGGATAAGCTGACATCTGAACTGGTGGTAGCCACAACAGTGAGTGATTCCGAGATCTAAGACGCTTGCTGTGGTGGCTCTGTCATATATTCAGTCACTGTTCGTCCGCCGTGAGATACCCTTTGTCAGACCATCTTGACTATGGCAAATTTTTTCGGCTCTTCTGAAACGAAAAGGAATCGAAAGTAAGTCGGTAGTTCACCTATTGATGAGGGCACCGACATACGTAACTTAAACTCCGGGTACAATACCACGGACTTATTGGCTTCTGTTGCTACGTCCTGAGCTTCTGTTATGTCTTGCGGCGGCTTGTGAATTTTTTAAAACTCTAATTTATCCTCCAATCTCCTCGTATGCCCGATGGTCACTTGAAATTCCCTCAGTTACAAAAGTTTACTCTGAATCAACGATTTGTCAGGTTAACTTGATTCTGCAGATCTACGCCTAGAGTGCTGTAGTCCGCGGTGCCAATGCAACGCGCTACTGTTCCACAGTGTGAAAAACTAAGATCGACATCCAAATTTGGGAACAGTCACTGTCACTTCAGGATCTTCCATGCTTGGATTTCCAATCAGTTGGAGGACGTTTGAAACGAACTAAGTGGTCACTGTTTCGGAGTTCTGCATTTATAAAACAGAGAAACAATCGATGAGATTTCTTACCACTAGTCGTCTTGATTGGTGCATGGTGTCATTAGGAATTTCAAGTTTGTTGGTTAGTTTAGATGACTAAAACATACGATGGATTGGCTACGGTGTATTATTACCAAGTGGAACCGAGAATTCCAGACTTGCTTTACCGGTTTGGAAATGGAATACACCTCTGGAGTGTTGTTCACAGCTGTACCTTGCTCCACCTACTTGCCATGCGGACGAAAAAGGGCAGTGAACCCAAAGCGGACACTACGTCCATGCTAAACCTAATGTGAGGATACAAAGTGTTAAGATAGAGTTAGAACCTGTTAACTCTAACACGCTTGATTACTACGAAATCGTTATCAATGTATCACCCGAAAACTCTGAGTGGACAATGAATCGGTTAAATTTTTGTGTTCGAAATCCTGCATATAATTAGCGGCCAAAATAAGGATATCGCAGATTTCATCTTGTTCTTGCAGATGCATAAAAGTACATTTTCTTCCGTTACGAAAAAATCAGTCTGGGCGAATAAAGGTGTTACTGAGAAAGTATGCTATTGATACGTCCTAATACGTGCAACTCTTCACAGCCGTGGTAAGCTTTAGTAAGCTATTCGTACAACAAGGATCTGTCAAACAATAGGTTTTCGGGGGTATGATAAGCTGAGCAATCGTGGTGATCGGTTTCGTTTGCCTTCCCAAGATATCCCCTTAATTAACCTGACGGTTTCAAATGGATTCTATCCGTTTGACTGTTGATTAGCAGGGATGTTCGTAAACATCCAAAATGATTCCAATGGTCTCTGTTCCAATGCTGTAAATCAAATGTACTCTATATCCATCTCGGTTAGTTTGAACGTTGCTCAAACATCCGAAGTAGCAATGAAAACCAAAAAGCTTTCATTTATATATGCTTGTTTCACGAATTTTTGAACTAGTTGTGATTTACTAATAGGGTAAGTGAAGTTATCAGCTTGTGTTGAAGAAACTCCAGAGATTACCGGTAATTTTAGCCTGACACTAGACTAAAAATGTTTTGAATGATCATGTGAGCTTTACTATCCAGTCAACAAATTGACTGAGTTCAGCGAAATCCGTCTACTCCACAAGACCTGTAGTTCGTCTTCAATTATTAGAGAAAACCATAGCACAAACAATAGACAGAATAAACGTTGTTTAAATACGCAGTCAATCGATATGAAATCTGTGCAGTGTGGAAAGGTTAGAATCTATATGAATTCATCTTAAACGGCTGTTTTTGGTGACTTGCTGAACGGCATCGATATCTTTATAAAAACTCGTGAAAGTGTCCTGACGTAGACACCATTGTACAGGGTGACTCACTTCCGAACTTCCATTGACTGACAAAAAATGGAGACCGGATCTGGTGGTATTTCATCTGTTACTGGTGTTTAGTCTACAACTGATGAAAAACCCCAAATGTCAAACTCGCTGCTGTTCTAATTTAGAGTCATGCAAGAACAGGAATGTAACTAACCAAAATTAATGCGTAGCTTACGAAAGGTCAGACACTGCCCGTTTTACCTATCCTCTGACCTGTTACGTATCATCAACTGTGAGAGGAAAACCAGTTGTGATGTTGTCAGACAGAAGAAAAAGTACATGTGCAGAGAGTGACGCATCCCCAAGGTCATCATTGATTCGACACGTCCGGAAAGTAGGTGAGTTGGCGGCTCTCACCAAACGGCTTAGCAACACACGACCAGCGTAGTGGGCCTGAGAATGTTCACGACCGGAACACCACCATTGGCTGTACGGACCGAACAGGTGAACGAGCATATTTGGCCAAGTAGTCATCCTATATATTTACGCAGACGCTCTGTACGTTTTGTCCTGAAAATACAGCCGTTTCCCTAGTTCTCTGTCTTCTCCATATCGCGTAGTCTGGATGGCTAATTGCAGGCGTAACCCAATAGCTCAGCCACCACCACCGCGACAACACAACAACAGGTGTGTCATGACTTTGCTGAAGATAAATTTGTAAAAAAAGACGATTGAGATAGGACCAGTGGTGGAGGTTCTTTGAACTACTGAACTGGGAGCAACGTGGTCTTACTAACGGGTTTTTGAAATTCGTGTACCTGTCAACAAAAAGCTTGCTCAAATTATTTGCCACCATATTTTACATGTTCGTTAAACCTGCACAAGCACTATCCATATTAAGATCAGCTGACTCTGCAACGATCCATCACATCATCATCATCATCATCATCATCATCATCATCATCGACAGCATGACATCAGTGTTCAACACTGATGCTTCACTGCCGTACAACCATGATTTATATGAAAGCCTTATTGTAAAGAAAAGAATAAAGGTGGACGGGGAAGGGACTT
>NW_008751854.1:860210-861862 GCF_000715545.1 Opisthorchis viverrini | reverse complement strand
TCAGTTGGGGCATAGGCAGACACGATAAACAGACATCTATCAACTTGCCGCTTGTGAGACTCCTTCACAGACGTCGCCAGGCGAACCGCACATAGGCGACTATCAACAGGTATCCAGTCAAGTAAGGATACTTCCGCCCGGTGACTTAGCACAATACCAACCCCTGCACATCCCACCGCAGCAGCCTCTGGATCACCAGAGGTGCGTAGCCGGAAGCGAGTGGAGACTGACGGGGCGGTTAACTCAACCACTGTGCTTGCATCTTGAATTCTTGTTTCTGAGACAGCACACATTGATGCCAAGCGAGTCCAGTGTGAGTGCAAGAGCAGCTTGTTGTCCTGCTTGCTTCAAAATGAGGACAGTGAACGCGGCCAGATAGACTGGGTGTCGAGGCTTGAGGACTGATTTGGAGATTCCTGAAGATATCGGCACCATGTGACGAGCAGATGCTGCACGCAAAACCGATGCATGACGAACGGAGTCATCAGTCCTAGGTGCTGGGCCTACAAGGAGAGAGTTATTAATTAATTGTTCTTCAGTCAGCATGCATTCGTTTCACATGAATGAATCAATGAGACCACGGGCGACACTTTCACTGAGGAACTGTTGACTGCTGGTGACAACCAGTGAACTTCAGCTGGGCCTACAAGGAGAGAGTTATTAATTAATTGTTCTTCAGTCAGCCAGCATTCGTTTCACATGAATGAATCAATGAGACCACGGGCGACACTTTCACTGAGGAACTGTTGACTGCTGGTGACAACCAGACGGTGAACTTCAATAATTACGATGGGCTGGAATAATCCGCTTCATGCGTACTCGAATGGGAATCTGAACTACCAACAGGGACACCTTATCGACACTATATATTGTATTTTTGGCTTGTACGCCAAACAGTCGTTTCGTCTAGTGCGATTCTCGAAGCTGGTAGGATGGATCATTTCCAGACACTGGCTGCGTCGGCTGAATTACCGTCGTGCGAACCGATAGGCGGAGATACCGAATAGTACTTGTCGTGTGTGTGTCTCGATACACCTCACCATTCAGAGCACCATCAGCACAACATTTGTGAAGCCACCCTGTTTCTTTTCGAGTTGACCGGCAGTGTCAAATCCAAGAATGAAAATTGCAGACGGATATGGTGAAAACCGATATATTCACTCAGCATCAGATAATGTATCAAACCAGTTACAATTAGTATCAAAAGTGACTGGAGGTCGCTTTATAACACGCAGTAAAGGGTTGGAGCGAGCACTATTGAGTGATCTTGACTCCAAACAGGAATGATTCCTACCAGATTGATAGAAAAACAATTTCGCATATGGTGAAACTCCGGGTTTTACTCAAGCGCAGCCAGAAATAAAACGCAATACATTTTGCTTCGACCAGCAATTTTATATTAGTATCACCAGGTTGGACACCCAAGGAATTCATCAGAAAACGGACTGATACATAAGAATTGCACGTCATTCTGTTAATATAAACGGGTAGGTCATATCAAAAGTTACTTCTTGGAGGGAGCCGAATGAATACCTCTAATCACCGGCAAGTGAGTTGAACAACGCACTCAGGTAAAAAATGTTCCCACCAAACTACCTGTGAATCCGGGACTTACCAATTAGGCGTAAATTAAGAAGCATGCATGCTGCAGT
>NW_008751854.1:795416-860143 GCF_000715545.1 Opisthorchis viverrini | reverse complement strand
AAACATCTGCTTTACCGAACGTACACTTAGTTACCTAGTTAATGGCATGTTTTCGAAACACCATATTGTATCCATACATTGGGCTAACTCTAAAAAATCATGTCATCGGATTCGAAGATTTCGTTGGTCACCTTATGGTCTTCATGGGAGTGTCTGAGATGTCACACCACGAGAGATTTTTACGAATACATATTATTTCAAACAGAACAAGTCTGAGTTCATTGATTCAATGGTTATCGGAACAAGCTTTGTGTTGACCTGACGACTTCTAAAAATATTTGGGCATGTCGATATTTTTTGGCTTATCAACACAAAAGTATACATATATCCCCATTGTACTTAGCAAATTATATTGGTAAGCGCTGGAGGTGTTTGATCAAATCGGTATCTATTAAAACGCTTGCAAATCAATAAATTAGTAACTACACAAGACAACTTCACCATGCCCCAACCCCCCCCCCCCCGTTTGTTTGTTTTCGTCGTCAATAGCACGCAAAAAAGTCAAGTAATCAAAATTGTATCTGAAATAAAGTCAAGTAAAGGCCATAGCGTCGGTTATAAATATTGAATATCTCAATCAGCACTACTTGATTGGTGCGCTGGAATCGCGAAGGGAATGATAAGCCACTGATAAAATCCACTGCCATGAAACCAAGCACTACATTCGCCTGACCATTTTCTAATCAGTTTCTTTGCGGATCTCTCCCACGGATTGTCCCACCTTGATTCGACAGTCCGACTTTACAGTAAAACGGAACGAATCAAATGGAGCTTCAAAAATGAGTATCACCGTCGAGCCGAAATTGAACTGTCCAAAGTGTTCTCCTGTAGATTGAGGGAGAAGCCCATCAAAGTACAAATCGATGTATGAAGTGGATTCTGACCTCTTTGATTGTTTTTGCAAGTCTGGAACTTGGCTGTAAAATTTCCGTTTTGTGCCGGTTGTTGACGGTACATTGGTAACTAAGTGGGGGTCGATGTTCACCTCTATGCTCCCAACATTAGTTGCGCCCACCGCAATGTACGCGAAAAATCCATGCTCCCATCGACCCACATATACTACCCTTTCATTTAAACAGTAGAGGCCGTTGTGATGTGACAGGAAGTTCGGTGAAACTGGATAGAGTTTTCCTACAACAAAGAAGAAACATTAGCATGTACATTTTGTTATATACACAGCAGACAAAAAAGTTCGATGAACAGAATAAAAAAATTAATGCGTGGATGATCGACCAATTCATCAACTATGTGAAAAACTCGGAGAGAAATTTATTTTTCATCTCCACTACTTACGGTTACTTATAGATGAGAGCACATTCAATCCTAAATGTTAGAAGTTTGCTGAAAAGTGAACTCGATATTTATATAGTTGTAATTCACTACTCATAAGGTTGCTGAAAACTCATCGGCAGCCCACGACCGGTTTCGCCCTTCTTGGGGCTCATCAGTTAGGCGCAGTCCCCAAGTTTCCGTCAACTTTATGTTCTACTTGAAACCAAATTTCACGAAATTAGCGAAATACACTCAATTGAAAACGAATTTGGTTTTGTGAGGGACTCACTCGGAACCCAGCTGAATCTCTAGGTTTTGATGTTTCCAGGACCCGACATTGGTGAGTTTTGGAACGGGACGTTTGACTTCACATAACATGAAGGAAAATACCGCAATCGCTTAGGTGATCACTCACTCACCGGACAGGTGTTCCACCACCTGAGCCACTGAGGGCACCACCGAAGGTCACCAATAACCAACCGCGGACAAGATCCCATCTCCTTGCATTTATGCAGTAGTTCGTGCTATGCACATGCTCAGCCGTTTCGTTTCAGATTGCCATTTTTTACACTTTCCTTTTCTGCAAACAATCTGATGCTAGTAAGCATTATCACGTTTGAGCAGCCGCACGTAGTAGGTTATTGACTGGTCAAGACCATCTAGATTACTGATCCAGAAAGTGACGGCCATGACAGCTTAAGGTTATATCGCGCAGACAGTTGTTAACTCAGTGTATCAAGCCCAATCTCTGCATATTAATCTGGATCATCGCGTCACACGTCGGAGTTACCACAAGATAAAACAGCGATGGCTTCCTAGCCGAATAAAAAGCCACGTAGAAAATGTCGTAAAATACGGGAGTGATAAATAAATGTGGAACAGAGTGCTGAGTGTTTGAAAAAACTAAAGTGTATTGTGTGTCCGTCAGACTTTCTGGTTCAGTAAAATGAATTCCACAGTTGACAGGGTTTTTTTTAGCTGACTACGTGTCAACAATAAACACGGAGTGTTATTTTTATCATTTCTGACATATGTCGCGACTGAAACAAGATAGACGGATTCGGTATTAAGCCTAAACAACTCTGTGCACATCCCCACCCGCCGGTACTGGTTTTTTTTTCATTCGCCATTGAATCTATCAACAGTCCGTGTATCTCCCTTGAATAATCATTTCACATCCCTCGCTGTATGGTGCTGTTTTCTGACACAGTTATGTCACACTGAACGTCCCGCATCTCGTTGATTTGTAAAAGTGTTCTACATGTGGCTGGAAACCACACAATGCTACACGGGTGAAGAGAAGAAACATCCTCCAAAGGCAAAGTTCGTAGGTGGGTAACCATAAGGCCAGGATATGATTTTTCCAATCTGCTCCACAATGTCAACTTTCCGGTTTGACGGTTCACGGAATAACCGCATTCCTAAAGGGGTCTATCAGTCACCGGTATAGGTTGGAAAATATTCACCAGATCGAGAGACATTTGTTGATGAACAGTAGTTAGAAACAATTTTGGCATTCAGTTGTGGAGTGCATACGTATGTCCCCCCGTTTTTGTTGTCATCATTAACTACTGAAAACTATCAGGAACTCCTTTTATCTGTTTTCCGAACAAGCACAAACACGGGAGCTCATGTTAATGAGGTTTATTGTCGGCTTTTCCTCGATTTGCATATTAGAAAATCATGCTAAATTAACATCTGCTCCACACTATTTCTGCAACTGTTGTGGTTGCCGAAAATGACCCCAGATGACAGGTATTTGAACTTGACGTTCACATTATTTGGGAATGTTAGGGTGATCTAGTTAGCAATTTTCTGCCCATCTACCCCATCTTTGATGGTAACCGATATTTCCTGAAAACTTATTGGCTAGCTTAAAACCCCGCAACTACCGATTTCACTTCTGTGAAACCTAACCTGAATCACGCCTTACCTTGTGGACATACCTAATACCCAATATTCTTTGGCTCAGATTGTTTCCCGGTAGCCGGAAAAGATTATTTGTGCCCACCAATACATAACAGGATGCGACCAGTATCTTCACTAAGCTTTACATCAATGACAAACAGCTTCTCCAGTGTGACCTACCTTTCAAAATTAGCATCCTTGGGGAGTTCAGAAAAACAAATCTAATTTGCCAGATTTACTGTCCATTAATGACTTCATTGGTCACAAGCAATGGGATTTTCGTTCATGTAAGCCAGGCACCCGTATGGGTGTGAATAATTCGGAAAACGTTGTCGCAAACTCCCAACCCACAAAACTCCCAGCGATTCCCAGTTCAGGCTAATGACAGTCGGTGGGAATTCCTCACCAAAAGCAACCCTAAGTTTCAGTCGCTAGCACTTTTAAAGAAATTCAGTTACTCTAAAGGTGGGTCCACGGCTTGATTAAGTGGAAGAATGAAGGTTCGTTCAGCATTTCTATCATGGATAGTACAGTGATTGTTGAAGGAAGGAGCCATTTCAACCCTCTACCCTTAAATTCTTCAAGTCTACTGTGAGACCAACATACTGTGAGACTCAGTGTATATTGAGTACCTAAGACAAACACACTAGTTGGACGTTGATCACATTATCGCACAACAATACATCCGATGCTGGCTTGCGCGGTTCCCCGACCCCTCGGTTTTATCCCATTAACTCCTTTCTGTGAGCTCTCAAGTAGAAGAAGGTCATGCCTGTTTTGAACACTGCTTTCATATCTACTGGTTATCAGTGAACGACATGTATATTGCATGCATACGCGAATGTATAAACCATCGGTCAATTCCTCCTAGTAAGCAAGGACATCTGACAATACCAAACTTGCGAGCTTCGAAATACATAAACATATTAGGGATATGACGACTTCCGAGAGAAGTAAGCGTGGAGCTCACGTGCATGCGTGTCTTGTTATTTACAGCATAACCTTTGTGGTATTTTGAGGAACAATAGAGTGGATAAGCTGAGAACAATCAAAAGCTTACACCAACAAGTTGACCGGATATTGCAAAATATTGGGGGAATTTAGGCTCAGTTATGTGTCGAAAGATCCAGTTTACAAAATACTTCAAAAACTCACGAGTTAGTAGCGAAGCGAATCGCAAGAAATTTTCACAAATATTGAAAAGTGGAACAGCAGCAAATTAAAGTAATTTAAGAATGTCCGTCACGTCCCAAAAAACTTTTTACCGTCTGTTTCACGTCGAAAAAAGACCACTTTCAGGCGATTGTCTAATTGTGCTTACCAGAAAGGAGTAAGCTGGGGGTTCAGTGTATGACCGTCAAGGTATTCGGTTAGATTTAAATCGCTAAATAAGTTCGTTAGTTTTTTTGGTTGATCGGAAAGACAGACATTCTAGCGTGTTTTTGTTGCCCAGATGTTTTTCGAGCAAATCTCTTATGGGTTTGAGAAAAGACATTCAACCAGATGTAAGGTAACATTCAGCCTTCACTCTGTGAATTAGTTCAAAGAGCATACAAATTTGTTAGGACGCTTTCTTTACTTAACCTCTAGACCATCTTGGCGCCCAGACTGTACACCAGAAACCAGTTGACTACGATTCGACCGACACACCTGTTTACGCCTATTAAAGCCCATTACATTCTATTAACTTTTGCGCTTCTTTTTCCTACTTTCCTACTTGAAAGCGAGATTGCCTAGGAGGTTCTATGGGTACTGTGCCTCATTTGGAATCGAAAATGTTCAAATAGTTGCCTGAAATTTCTTGACGACTAAATTTTAGCTGTCGTCTTAATTTTACCTCAGATTGTGAATGGGATCTCGTCACCATTCCAAAAAAGACACATAAACCATTGCTGGTGACCGTTGTGAAAACATTGTCAGCTTAAAATCAACAGAGCGCATTGTGACCCCAGATGCATAAGTTACAGGAATACTGATCGAGGACTCCAGTAGGTCTGTCTGTCCCAGGTAGACCAATTTTGGCAGCTGATGTTCGAGTTGAACACCGGGACCCTTATCAGCCGTTTTCTGTGACCTTCAAGCTGAACAAACGCATGTGCAGGTGGACGACCTCCGGTACAGAACATGGATATTTCGAGATGCTTTCAAAGAGCAACGTGTTGACGAGTGATGAAGGTATTGAGGGGACAATCACACGTAGCATGTGCTAGCTGAAAGGGTTTTTCTGGAATCAACAGGAAGAGCGAATCGGCCATGGGCGAATGTAAAGATGGCGATAGTTACATTTGATTACTGTTCACGTGGGGATGCTGCTTTCCGCCTTCCATCCTCTGAGATACAGGTGTAATGTCTGAATGGAAGCTTTCGACTCTAACGTCAGCTGTAATCGCTAGTCCGTAATTCTCACTTCTAACACTGCGCGAAGTCCACATCAGTAAGATTATGTCACAACATACTACTTGGTTTCACAGCGTGCGACTTGAATTCCTAATTCAGTCCTCGTTTGAATTCATGATTGCAAGGGAAAAAAGCTATGATTCTGATATCGCCGTCGTATGAAGGGTTTCTTACCTTATTAGTTATTTAGGATATAGTTGGTTCAATACAGAATGCAAATAAAATTAGGGAGCCTGAATAAGCATTCTCAGTTCAGATTCATTGACAAAAAAGACTGTTCGTCTTTTATCAGGAAGAGTAACCAATGGGTATTTCTCTCTATTCTAAAGGAGCACATTTCGGGAATCGAACATTACTCCGCAGGTATAAGTGAGCTTCACTTGGGAAGCCTAAGACAAGAAGAACCGTAGTTAAGTAAGTTAATTTCACAAGTTCAATTCTGTTCAACTGTCAGTGAATTGCTTCAATGTGACGTCAGGAGAGACATTTTTTACGAGCATCGAACTAGGATTCTTTCGAACAAAAGGAACAAGACGTATCGGAAAATAGCGGCCATGATGATAGTTTCACTTTAGTTGAGTGTCGCTTCGAAAATAGCATGTGATTTTAGTCTTGAAACTACGTAAAGGCTTAAACAGCAAGATGACTCACCTGGGAAGTGTCTTCTCATGAAAATTGACCAGTTTGTCGGAGAGTGAAATCGGTGGTAGTCACCAGGAGCCAAGTAGATCAAAAGATGATAAAGTCCTGTCTTTTGCTCGTGTACCGCAACGACGTCTCTTGAAACAGGCAAAATTTTCGCTCCTACTCCCAAGTCCGCGGACTTAGTTCTTGCACGTCGAGATGCTTCGTTCTTGTTTTGACTTTCCATTCCATGTTGATTCTGATGCAGTAGAAGGCCTTCGGCATACATCATATCTTCCAGACGAAGATTGCAGGAAGACGCGTAGGATGATTTTCCCCTTCTTTGCTTTCGTTTTGGCGGGGTTTGAGTTTGGTCCTCAGATTTTACGAAAACAACCGGTAAGTTACCTGGTCCTTGACTTGTTATGCATGGCACATACGTTTTGCTAAGCTCGATACCGACAGGGTTGTGTTGAGGCCTCGACTCTGGTGTCATTCTCCCCCAAGTATTTGGTCCAAGTAAGCCACTCAAAGAGTAAAATATTCCTTTGACTTGCTCAAGATGACCAGCTTTAACGACACCACAGCTTAAGACAGTACCATCCGCGGGACTCACCTATGATATATAAATTAGGACACCATCACAAGAAATTGAACTACAGTTTCTCAAGGAAAGCGATAGTATGCTTCCATTTAGAATCGATGAAACTGTCAAGTACACGAGAACAAAAGCTAAGAATGAGTTCAAACACGGTCTGTAGTTCCATTTAGGAGTTTTGGTGTTTAAATACATAGTGTTGCACACAACGATGATTAATTTCCATGCGTATCAGGTTAGAGTTAGTATCGCTTAGTTGGTGGCGTGAAGATTGAAAAGTTTTAATTGGTTGATGCTGATAGGAACCGGACACGAGAGTATCATTTCAATTACGATCAATAATTGTGACTTTTTTCCATCTCCGTTACGGAATTGTATAAAAACCTACGTTCACGTGATACAAATGAGAAGACATAAGGACACCTTTACATCGAGGTACCTAGGCGACAGCCAACAAAATTACACCTTAAACCACATGAAGTCTTTTCTGCTGGGTCTTGCTCTCTTTGGAATATTCTTTTCTGCAGGGCTTCCTTCATTATGAGAGAGTGCGCATTACCCAGAAAGACAACAATCATCCTGGAGGTTCTTCATCAGATATATAAGAATGTATAAATAACGCTTCCTATGGTACAGTTGAATACGACTATTGCAGCATCGCGTAAGACCATCAGAACGATACATTTCACTCACAATAAGATGGTAGCACTTCTGGAAACCTTGGCATCTTTGAATTAATTCATCTCGTGATGAGACGTAAGGCTAAATGGATACTGTTTTAAGTTTCATCGGTGACAAGCATTGTTTGATTTATAGGACGCTTGAAAGATACATAACACATTATTAGCCCCAGTTGTTTTTCGCACTCATTGAAACGCATTTAAGAAATATGCTGACGATATCGTGACGCATAGTAACGTTACTTACTGGTCAGCCTCGTGCCGTTACTCCTATTTGGAAGGAAGCATTGGAATTCACCTTAAGGTCTGCGCACATTTATGTTCCAACATGGTCACGCGAAACTCACACTGACAGGAAGGAACTGGATGAATGATTCCATCCACTAGAGGGTGTACGAAGACAGTGTTGTATATCTACAGTTACCAGCGCAGTTTTTAAACTTTCAAGTAAAAACACTTGGAAAAATACTTGACTTGGTTCTGAAGATTCGATGATGGGTGAACAGAATCATTACTTAGCGCTTGTTCTCAACTCAGGTTTTTTGTCGAAATATTCCTAACCTGTGGTTTTTCTTCTCAAGGGGGAAAGTGCATAGGCAGTGAGAGTACCGATCGTGGCACTTTGCAACTTAGCCTGACTGGACCATTTGAACTTAAGAGTAATAGGGGGCAGTGCATTAAAATATGCATATCTATATGACCCGGAGGAATACTTATATTGAACGCGCATCACTATCACAAAACCATGTGCATGTAGCAGTCCGTGGAGAGCAGCATATGTGGGAAGGTAATAGACGTGACGCTCGCCTGCACTAAACTTTCAAGATGTTGTTATCTCAGGCATTCAGTCGGGCCCTAATTTAACATCGGCATCGTAAACCATGCTGAAATCGACAGGTTGCCATTCTTTGAAGCATTACCAGTAGAGAACAAGTAGGTCTCATTCTCTGCGGCGAGTCTTGCACACAGCATCCAAATTTTCGAAATTCTCCTCCAGTGTTGACTGGTCCTTGATTTACGCCAATCGGTTGGGAACTCGACATTCTGTCCGAAAATGCGCCTGCGTTAACAGAGAACTGTTTGATAATCACATCATTTTGGGTGCTTTCGTGTCAGCCTATACAAACTATGGTCCCGCTAAGTCGGCGATCAAAGACAGGTAGAAAGCGACGGTCATTCGTCGGCAGTGGGACAACCTTTTAATCACATCATTTGCACTATAGTATATAGATATAGTATGCCTTTGGGCACCAGGGGCGGTCAACTTTGACGAAGTGTTTCTGGCATCTACTAAGTCAGAAAAATGCATTCGATGGCCATAGGTAGCAGAGGATGGATAAACTCTGTGAGTGTAAACCACTTTCGGAGAATAGAATGAACCTGGTTAACGGCATTGAAACTACCTGTGAAGCCTTCTCATTTCCAAAGCTAAAAACAAGCTTTCCTGCACGTTGACAAGTTTTACTTCATTACCAATGTGAACGTTTACAGCATGGCTACCACATGACTGGTGAATACTGTGTTCAGGGTAGTCAGCTATGCTAAACCACTTGCTGTGGCCACCCAGTTGATCGATAATTCAGTCTGCCTAGATGAATCAATGATATGTCACGTGAATAGCTTGCATGTTTTGTCGCGTTTACTGACGCCTCAAGGAAACCAGAATTTGAAACTGTGAATCTGAATCTGTGGGAAATGCCTTGAGTGCTCGTCGACTCGATTGCATTACCATCCACTGGTTTAAAACCGTTCATCTTAGGGAAGTCAGTCCGGCCACCTTGATTTGCAGATAACCGAATTCCAGTGTCACTCTTCATAACGAATTACACTTGACAAACCAATTAAAGGAGTATCCATCAGGTAGCCATGTGAAATATGCAAACCGTTCGCCAGTGCGACCTGCCACATTTAAAGTGCTTTGTAACAGAACGAAGCGAAGAATGAGCAGGTAATTCCTCCTGAAATAGAACACCTGAAACTGGAGGTACAAATCTAACCGTTTTTCCCGTTTCTTCA
This sequence comes from Opisthorchis viverrini, assembly GCF_000715545.1. Taxonomy (NCBI): domain Eukaryota; kingdom Metazoa; phylum Platyhelminthes; class Trematoda; order Opisthorchiida; family Opisthorchiidae; genus Opisthorchis; species Opisthorchis viverrini. Next base: position 850,648 of record NW_008751854.1, on the reverse strand, counting down.
CCCTCACACTTCATTTCCTATCACCGAACACAATTGAGGTATCACATTACTGGGAATGTGGATTGCAATCGGAGAAGTTTATCTCCTCCAGAAACCTATCCACCAACAGGTTAGAAGATCGTTACTTTCAGAGTCCAAAGACGAAGAATCTATTAGAATCTGTTGAACATATGAACACAAAATGTAAGTTACAACGATCTTTTTGATTAGAAGTTTGGACACTCATGTGTAAATAATAGAAGGGATAATCATTGTCAGCCCTGTCCTATCCCAGATCAGGAATGGGCAAAAGCCCCTCACAAATTAGGCAACTTCAAACACAACATTTTCTCGTGGATGTGAAGTCTTTCAAAGTAGGAAGTTGATGGAGATTGTCAGTCAGTTAGGTTTTTAGGAAAAACTAATGAAACTGAGCTGCATTCTCCAAGATTTAATTGCTTTTCACGGATGTCATTGGGTCGGGCCAGCATAATGTAGGGTGAAGTAGCTATGACTCTTCTCTTATACCGTGAAACTAAGGAAGATACAATGAAATAAGACAGAGTTCCATCTTCGCTAATGGGTCCGACTCACGAGCGTAATGTTTATGATTCAGCCGGGGTGAAATCAGTACTAATTTTGAATTCGTGTCTTTTCACAATCCCCAAGAGGCCATCTTCTCCGTTCGCTACTGGAAAGGACAGAGGTTGACAGTATTCCAAAGCTAGTCCTATTCGACGAATGAGAAATCCTGAATATCTTAGCAGCCTTTTTGGATCACAGCCGTCTGACAGGCTACCATGTTTACTGTGTGAGCCCGAACTCTACTCGGCGAATTCATCAATATCTGATGTTTCCTGGTAAAAGGGATTGCTGCAATCCTGAGCCATATGACGGAGCTGACGCCCTTAATTCTGCTCCACAATCTGTAAGAACATGGTTAGATGATTTTCTTACTCATGAAATACGGGAAGAACTTTTACGAAGAACTTTTACGAATGGGACCAACCTGCATCACTTACTTAGCAGTATTCTTGTGGATGTGAGCACGCGCACTGGAATGCGCTCGAGGTCTTGTTCGTTGGGACGAATAGGGTAATCACAATGTGAGGGGAAACAAGCAAGGCCCGCGCTTTTTGTCTTGTTGGAATCAAATGACGTGTGAACTAATTATGCAACACATCTTTCACCGTTCTGTTTGGTACTGCTTCGCCCAAATATCAGACGTCCACGATTATAATTTACAAAGTCAAGAAGCTCAAGAGTGTGTGGAACGAGTTTGCCAAGAGCAACGCATTTCAAGTTCACCCATGCCTTACTACTGCACCACAAGTGCATCGAGCTGTAGTGGAAACTTCACCTAACAACTATGCTCTCCGCTAGATGTTTTAGTGTTTTGTCCGCCAACTGAACTGATTTCCTCTGTAACTAACCGCCTTCTTTTCGTTGTCATGTACGGAAGTTCAAATTCGAACTTAGCGCTGACCAAAAAGAATCATTAACGGTTTGACGCAAGATCCGGTCAGGTAAATGTACATATTTAAGCAAGATCCTATGGATAACAGGTCGCTAAAAAGCAGAACCAACGCGTTTATGATACCAAGATTTATTCATCCACTAAAACTGTAAGCTCTGTTTTCTTCAACAAGAGCATAAGACGTAAAGAAGTACTCGCCAGTGCAAGCCATAGATCTAATCTAGTTAGTATCCTGCCGAGGCATGTATCACCAAAGTTGTTAATTATCAAGTAGTCCTTCCGAATTCCACGTTAGTCGACCTAATGTGCTGGGGACTGCTAACTAAGTGCTCCAGATCAGTTGATGAAACTCAAGACCACAAGCGAGGCTACAAAAATAACTAATTGCAAGTGGAAACCAAGCGATCAACGCTAACCATGACCAGTTAACCCCTGCTACCAGACTTGGTGTCATGCATACAAAAAGCCCGCCATTTTCAAGTCGCGGTTGGGCTTGAGTCATGCGAGCGACATTGACTGGAACTGCTCTCCTCAAGGTGAAACTATATCACAAAGACCAAAAAGGAGCAACCAGACAAACAGCGGTCGGTTTATCCGGCTATAGCAATGACCATGAGCAGGGACGCGTTGGAGTCCGACTGACTGTCATTTCTAGAGGGAGGAAAGCTTCAATGACTGGAACACTTAGTTGTCGGGTTAGTGACTGGGTGACTTACTAGGCTGCTCATCGACCCAATAGAATCTTTTACAGAATATAACTAGGGGTTCGGAGAAATATGTCTTCTACGGTTTCTTGCTAGGTCTTTTACACGGAACACCGAATTCCAACTGGAGACTGGAGACATGAGAGGCCAATCTAATCGATTTTCGCCGACAGGAAAGTAAGCTGATGGTATCCTCCTTGCCCGCGCACAGTTTACAGACAGTTGTGACACTGTGTGACCTATATGTATCTGGGAGTTCGTACTCTACCAGTATGGCGTTGCAGTACAGAATTTGACATTGCGCCACATGAAAGTCAGCGCGTCTGATGACAACTATGATACACGCTGGAAAACACTGGAATTGATATGCTTATCCTCGTTTGACTGCGTACCAGCAATTGTTTGTTCTCCTCATTTCAGTGGAAGCGACAATTTTGCAGGTCCAGAGGAGCCGAGAATTCAACTTCTAAGAAGTATATACGATTAGACCGTATATTATCCTCATAATGATGCCGAATTCGTACAGACAGCTAACCTAAAAATTCCATCAAACGATACGATAGACAACGCACCTCTTTTGACAAGCATTTTCTTGCAATACCTATGAAGCCTCCATTCTGTTGCATGAGAACTCAGAGATGTGTGCATCACCTGGAGCCTGAATAGTCCTATTTTGTCAGGCCATTAGGTTTGAGGATTTGAAGAGCAGTCCTTGCAAAACTAGCGTGAGTTACTGGGATGCAGAAATGACAAAACTTAATGGACATTGGGTATATCTCTTTGAGCTGCATCTTTAAAAAATCCGTCCCCATCGGTAAGGTATGTGCATATGAGTTTCAATCTGTAATATCACAACAGACTATAAGGGAAAGTAGTTATGGAAGTTCCTGTAGAAGCACGCGAGTTTTTCCGATATACTATCACCAGAAATCAATCCCTAGCAAAAACGACTGCGTAATTGCTTTTGCGTCAAAACATCCTTGTATTTTTTAGTCGAGTTCTTAAGATTACATAATAGGAATTCAAAATTGTGTGGACAGACATGAAGATTCATTGTCAGGTTAGGGCGCCGTAAGTTATACTAAACTTAACTTACATATATTTCGAGACATCCCTACTAGAGATCGAATCATCTATTAATTCCTGTCGAGATATTAATATTGCTGTCCGGCAGCTGCAACTTTTGACCAGTGCCGGAACGCCTTAACATGAAACAGAGTGTGGTAGTAGCGAATCAATGAAAGTCACATGACCGTATCGTTGTCTAAGACCCTACGTCAACTTAGAACCCACGAAAAATCTAGGGGAATCGTGTGTAGATTTACTGACCCCACCGGAACAAAGCTTTTCCGACTGTAGGAGGGTACTGCTTTTCTGAGCTGAATTAGGGCAGGAGATATTGACTATTATAAATTCGACATAACGTGGCATCCGAACATGCGGAGCTGCCGTAACAAAGTGCCGTTCAGTTACACAGACGAGTCCATTAAATGAACCTAGATTTACGTTACTACACCCAGACCACCATCGATTTGGTCTAAGGATAAACCGTATTAAACCTTCTAGACAAAGAAATACACTATTCAGTGAAGGCGAGGAGACCATAATGCTTAATAAAGAGAAATTTAAAAAAAATAGACGACATTTGTATATCACTCTCCAGCTTGTCTTGAGCTCCGTCACTCACGTCACGAACACACTTTACTGTTAAGGGCGCTTGACCCCAAGGTAGCAGGACTACTGTGGTTTGTGGTAAGACGTTTTAGAGACGGATAATGTTCGTGCTATATAATATAACGATAACTGGTCATTGTGACTACTAAACCGGGCAATCTCGTAATCGGTTCAAATATGGACGAACTCCCTACTCAAAAGTCCCTATTGACGTGTCCGTTTTCATGTTCGTTCGCTGGACGCTGACTGTCCACGGGTTCGGCCAGAATATCAGATTGAGTATTTGTCCGACTGCTCAGCTGATCAGCAAGTGAAGAACTCATGTTCTCATCTGATGTTGCTGCCAATGATAATGATTATGATGTTGACAATAATGACGAGCGGTCAGTCAACTGTGTTAACATGCAACTGTGGCTTATATTACCCTACCAAAACAAAAAAGGACCCCATTCAAACCTACAGCGAAAAAGTGAACAAATTAGGTTCCCGATCTACCGACTGTTCCGTAGTATGCTTTCCATGCAATCCTAAGAATGAAATAGGGGTAGGTTGGTGTCAAGCGGTCCATTCCTGACAAGGGCAATAAAGTATTAGTTGTCTTTGAACCACGAAAACTCCTCTACTATCTCTGGTGGACAGTCCGGAGTCCATAGAAACACCCGTAGATATACAAAAGGAGTTGAGCGCAACTTACCAAACAAGCACTGGAATCCACGACACGAGCAGATGACGCAAGCCGTCTCAGAAAAAAAGCTGAAATTGTGTCGTATTTTGTGAGATCATCGCGATATTCCGATTCGCTTAGTTGCACTTTGAACAGCCACCCGTATGCTCGGAAGACCGGTTCACGCATCCAGTAAGGAAGTCGGATTCTCGCTATCCTCCCCACCAACCTTGAAGTTGTTCTCAGTGGTAAATTCCGGAAAATTATTTTCAGTAGATATATTATGCCTAACCAATAAAGTAGGTAGTAGATGAACGCCGAAACCGTGACCTGGCGGAAGAGATTAACGCAATGCCATCCACTGAGGCCATTGTTGTTCGTAGCGTGTGTGGCAGCGATTGGCGGCCCTGTGTCATACAACCCCCCTCCCAATGGTTCCAATGCGGAGAAACGGCTTTGTCCGACGGTTTTACCATTCTTCGCTCTTCTCCTTTCGAGAGTATTGGTCGTATTCCCCATCAATGGGCCTGAATCTGAAACATCTTTGCAAAGCTCACTGCCAGACGACTTGTGATCCATGTTATTTTTCTGAAGTATGTCATGGGTTCAGGAAGCAGCTTGAGGAATTGCACGAATTCTCAGCTGCTCTATTGCGTCGGCTAAGTGTCACGATTATTTGTGGCCGTTTGCTGGCTCAGAAACTGCTCATTTTCATACCCCAAGAGGCAGATTTGGAAGCGGCTATTCAATGGTCTTCCGAAAGCCCACACCTAAACACAATGGGCCTGAATCTGAAACATCTTTGCAAAGCTCACTGCCAGACGACTTGTGATCCATGTTATTTTTCTGAAGTATGTCATGGGTTCAGGAAGCAGCTTGAGGAATTGCACGAATTCTCAGCTGCTCTATTGCGTCGGCTAAGTGTCACGATTATTTGTGGCCGTTTGCTGGCTCAGAAACTGCTCATTTTCATACCCCAAGAGGCAGATTTGGAAGCGGCTATTCAATGGTCTTCCGATAGCCCACACCTAAACAAATGGGTGCTGTTTTACGTGACTTGAGGCATCAATGGCTTGGTCAATCGGAAACAACTAGCATGCTGTTCTGTGATTGGCTACTGTTTGCCCTAGATATATACAGCAAATTCATTGGTCAGTACGCGTTGCATCGCATTACCGCACCAGTGCAACCACTGAGCAATTGAATTCGGGCTCGTGACAGACCAAATCGCATTTGATTATGTGGCCATGTCAAACCAGGAAACACTTGCATGTTATTGAAACGACGGATCTCGATGGTAGTTCTCCGTCTTTCCGTAACCTACTAAAACTGGTAAACCATCTACCAAAACAAAAAAAAATAGCTAGAACGGTAGCAGTAGAATCAGCCTCATTTCCACAGGTAATTGATGCGACTGCAATCGTTGTTGAGTTTTCTGTGGTACTGACAAAAAACAACATGGATGCTCACCACAGGTCAATATATTAAATTCGAAGGTGGGAGTTTCCGAAACGGAATTCCAACTGCATGATCTGTGAGAATAAAATATGACACCGACAACTGTGCAATATTGCGAATGTGGTTGTGCTCACCACTTACTAGATTACCCCCTAATTTTGAATCATTTAAGCGTAAAACTTAACAGTGGAACTCGTCAGTTATTACTGAATACTCGCCGTAATGATATTAAAAACTAACCGTTCAGCTGTGTCGCCCTTTCGGCTTCTAGTTAACATGCCACCCGAAGAAAGCACGAGGACAGAGGTATCAACAAGTTGCCCAAGCCTAGACAGACGCAGGAGCTGCAGAGGTTGCATTCGAAACATGGACCCTACGGTATTCAAATTTACGCCTTAACTACCAAGTTATTTCGAGGTCTTGATCCCTATTTCGAGGAAACGCGTGGTAGAATTGTGTTGTCTTCCCTGGTTAAACTTATTACAGGATACGCGAAGTAAATCTTAGGTGTAAAGTAGTGGGACATACTCTCTGGGGGCTGTGGTTACCGTTTGAACTTGAAGATTTATAATGACAGTTAGAAGCAATATATTTTACAACTTCACTAACCAGGGCAGATGTTTCTGTATGAAAAACTCCTCAAGCTCGACTGGGTCTTCAGACAAACATATTTGTCGTCCCATGAATTTAAACGTGGCTTCCTATCACACCCACCTCTTCAGCCCATAGGTCACCTTCAGTTGTCCCAAAAAGTTACTCGTTTCGAAACTGATACCGAGGAGGAGGTCGTTTTTCTTCACGAGGTCCTATGCCAATAACTGAAGAAGTTCGGGAAGACATGTCATATTTGTCTTCGTCTGCTTCTGGTATTTCTAGATAGTTTCTTTATGTAGATCTTCATGAAGGGACGAAAATGTGTCCAATATCCGAACTGTTTGGGCACTGCTGTTCTCACACACATTTAACCAGCAGACTAACGAAAAGTAAGCTTTAATCTGGGAATGTTACACGTTACGGATTACACTTTGTAGTTTACCTGTTTCTTACCAGGGCACGGACGAAACTAACGTAAATCCTGTATATATTTGTAATGCACTTTTGGGACGAAACCCGTCGTGGGCTGTCGACGGATTTTCAGCGACCTTATGAATAGTGCATTACGAATATATACATGTGTCGCGATATCTCGAATATCGTAGAGACTGAAACATGAGGCGGCCTGGTGCAGCACATTGAGTTTCCTGGAAACATCACAAGCGAGAGGTTCCAGGTGAGTGTCTCGAAGAACCAAATTAGTTTGCAAATGAGTGTATATTCGCTAATGTAGATCCTGTTCTGTTCCGTTTCATTGTACACATTATACATCTCGGTAATAGTGTATTCATTTCCCTCTCTAGGTGTCTCCATTCTACCAACATTCAGCCCCCATCGTTATTTCATCTTAAATCAGCTACCACAGCTTCAATGTAACTTGCTTTTACCTGTCTCAGTGACCCGACACATCGCTACTTATAATGTCATTGGAAACCCGTAGACAGTCCACCACTTTATCTTGAATATTGTTGCGAATGAAAGACGGGCAGCTATGGTGCGCCACACTGAGTGAGATTTTCGATTGAATTCATCGCTATTTTCAACTAATTTTGAAAATGCGCGCTTAACTGCTCATAACCCAGCAACTTTTGTATTGTCTCTGAGCCGCCGTATCCAATAAACACGAACTACAGGACTTTTCAAACTCCCAGCATAACTTGCAAAATGTGATCCTACATTTCTGAGAATAAAACTGGAGTAAATCACCCCCCTTAGCCACTCACGTTAGTCCTTTTCTGAATCCACTTAATAAACGCGAATTTGGTATAGGCGAGCACTACCTCATAGAGAAGCATCAGGTCTCATCACTATTTAGGCTGTACACTTGCACTCCGTTAGTGTTTCCTGTCTCACGTGATGGATATGTGGTCGAACCAAACGCATATGCACTACAGAAAGAACTGAGTAATGCAATTCATTAGTGTATCAGATGCACTTATGGTAGTTCACCGACAAATGAGTCCATGTAATAAACCTTTCCCATTGTGACCTTTCCCACTGAGGAGTGAGCCAGTCATTTGACGGAGCCGAATGCATATCCTCTCCTATTCGTAGAGGATGGTTGTCTCTTCGGTTTGGGGGTGTTTAAAAGAAACATCTTCACTGACTCCATAACTGCCTCCTCGACAGACTATTTGATTTTCAGGTGTTCCTGTGAAGGATGAGACTAGGATCTTAGTTTGGGAAAACCAAACACTCATGGGGCTAAAGTTCTTACTGTGCCAATTTTAACCGAAATTACCGCAGAAATATAAGCAATTTTTATCCAAGGCGCAGTGTTTATTACTTATGCACCAATTCTTCGCCTGACGGTTGAATAGACATAACAAAGTGTTGAATCCCTTGCTTCAGCATGCTTATTATTCATCACTTTTTACAACAAGTGGACATTGTTTAGTTCCTGTGATATCGGCAAATCATTCATTCAGGTTATCAACAAACCAAACGCAGTCTCATTCAACGGCTCATTCATTGATTCGTACATAGGGGTTCCAGCCCAATCGATCCTCGAAGCAACTAGCCCCGGCTAAAACCCATCCGTGCTTCTCTGTGACACCGGTCTCTCTTACCGGACAGTAGTTGATTGTGATGCGACTGGTTCCGACGACATGGTGACTGCCTCAGCTGAAGTTTCTATCAGTACTCTTATAGTATTTCACCCGTGATTCTTACCTATTTGCTTCACATTTAGCCTGACTGTTTCGCTTGGTTTTCCCATATCTAGTACAAAACAAGCAAGCTTGTTTTACCAGGCAGTAATCTCAGTTTACCGACTTCCGTTTGAACATCAAACAGGCGACGCAACATCCATTGCTCCCCTAATTTCTGCGACTTAAACAATTTCAACATGTCGGCAATGTGGACGAACAATGGAGTCAATCGGTACGACAGCATTAGACAGTTATCCCCTGTTGGATGCAAGCCCAAGCACGCCACTTAGTTATCAGCGTTCTATGTGGAAAGAAGTCCAACTTGCTTCAACTAACCAGGAACGATTGACCTAATAAAAAGGGGTTTGAAATTGGACTTCCCATTTTGTTGGTGTGTTGTAAAGTTCGGCTAGCAGCTTCACAGTTCTGAAGCTACGTGGATAGTAAGACTGGTATGTAATGCCGACGGCCTAGCGACGGTCAACCATGGTAGAAAAAATCAGCTTCGAGAATTTTTTTGTTCCGGTTTATTGTAGTCAATATTCCAATGCTTCGGTGGAGTAAATGCAAACGCAAATGCTAAAGTCTCTTAATTGACAGGTCTGCTGTGCTTCAGTCGCTCTTTTTCGGCACCCAGAACATATTTACTGACACTCACACAGGCACACAATTCGTGTAAGCCGTAGGAGTAAATGCAAACGCAAATGCTAAAGTCCCTTAAGTGACAGGTCTGCTGTGCTTCGGTTGCTCTTTTTTGGCACCCAGAACAGATTTCCTGACACTCGCACAGGCACACGATTCGTGCAAGCCGTTACCTGCTGAAATACCCAAGGAGAGAAACAAGGGGTGAAGTTTGACAAATAGACTCACATTCTGATTTGGTTTTCACGGAAAACTAACCTGAAGCCCAGCTGACTCCTTCGTTTGATATTCTTCAGCTAAGCATGCTGCGCTAGGCCACCACATGATTCAGTTGGTACTATATTCAAGATATCCTAGTATGTTTTCATAGAGGACATTACTCACAATGTTGCTGAAACCCTTCGAAAGCTCACCACCGGCTTCGCCCTTCTTCAGGCTCATTGAGCAGGCACATTCATCGAATTTCCGTCAAAATTGTATTCTACTTGAACCCAAATTGGACAAGAAACAAATGAAACCACTTTTTCATTGAAAGTCGATAGTGAGAGCGATTGTGTATCTTCACAGACTAAAAAATAGCACCTTGTCAAATACCACATTGTCTATTGATTTTTTGGGTCATCCACTTTGCCAATTCGCACTGGACAGCGCACGTACTGCAGCAAACAAGGGATGGGGTGAGTTCACCAAATCACTTGAATTACCGAGCCAAGTTAACTATTCTGTGTGGTTTCAGTAAGTAAGTTTGACAGCAAACAAGGGATGGGGTGAGTTCACCACTTGAATTACCGAGCCAAGTTAAGTATTCTGTGTGGTTTCAGTAAGTAAGTCTGAAAAATTTCAGTTTTCATCTCACAACATTACCCTATCGGGCACCGATTGATCAGAATCAGTGAGTCACAAGTCTAATTTTTTCGTACACGAATCCAAACTAATACGACTGACTTGCTTTTGAACTTTATTTCGCCGGAGATAAAATTGGAAGGAGCAGTTAAATGAAGGTGAAATTGTTGCAGGCACAATTCAGCGGGGTTTCTTTTCTGTCGCTTAGTCAATCTTTCCATCCGAATACACAGGAAGGACGGTTTGCAACTATGGGCCGGACGTCTATCTTTTGCAAAGTGCGGGTATATTGACGTCTACATTCGCATACATATGCCTGGAAAGAAGCCTTGCCTCACCAACTTAATCCTTCGTTAAGTTCTATGAAGTAAATAACCAGATGTACACTCTTCTAAACTTTAATAGAAGTTTAACGGATATGGTTGTGCGTAAGAAGCATCTGGACAACTTAAAAATGGTGACATATGAAACTCGACAGGAAGCACTGGTTCATAGAAGTTATGTGGCAATAGACAGAACCAAAAATCCGGTTGGTCCACAGCGGACTGTACTGCAGAGAACGAGCTCTCGAAAAAGTTGGGCACACCAAATTAGAGAAAACACAGATGGCATACATTTGCGAGGGCTTATATATTTTGATAGTTTGTCAAGATACCATATTCACTTATTATTACCTACTAAATATGGTATGGAGAGTGCAGAAGAGAACAGCGTGTTTGCATGGTGAAAACATTTACCATAATCTCTGAGGTCATAAATGCACAAAAACGGGCAAAACTACGAAACGATACGGAGACTGTGTAGAACATTGATTCAGCAAAATTATGGCAACCAAAGATTATTCCGGGGTCCTTCGGTGAGCACAGCGGTGAGTTGCGCCGATTGATCTATGATGCTTCAGTAAAATTGATTCAATTTGACAAGCTACATTTCGCATTGATTTTGAAAGACAGGATTGCTCAGATTTTCGCCTTGTGTCGATCACGTGTCATGAATGGGGAAGGGACTATGAAATCGATTTACTTGGTGACACATTACGGTACGTCGTTTACGAGCCTCAGAATTCGATTGTACAGACTTTCATCTGCTCGCCTTTCAAGCCTGACAGTTTAATCACTGTGCATCCTCGCAACTGCAGATGAACTGATGTATGCATTGAACTGTTAGTAGAACTGATAGTGATGTTTGGCTAGGCAGCAATTGCAGCGTCCGCGTAAAAGATGCTATTGGAGTTGGGTAAGATAAAATGCTCTGTACTGCCATATTCAACGTCTTTTTCAAGTAGCTAATGCATTGTTATCGGTATATGGTGGTCCAATATGCACAACTTCTTTTCTAACCGCAATTATTGTTTCCTTAAGTCGTCTAAATTCCGGTTATGTCAAATGAATCGATCTGGACAGTCGTTTCCTCCACTTATGTTCTTCACCAACTGAAGCTATGCATCCGGTAAATTCGGGTTATTGATTTCCGCAGCCCGGTATTGCAAAGATCAGGATGCGTTTGTACTTAATGAGGCATAAACTTGTAGAGGGCGGATGTTATCTCGTCTATATGTTTTTTTTTGTACACTGATCGGGATAACCAGCAGTCCGAGTTCGTTGCGAATAAATTTTCCATGAACATTAGTTGGCCGTCCTGTTCATATTCACGTATAAAACAGATGCTCTGATAGAGTCGGTTAAACACAGCAAGAAGATTCAGGATTCACTGTTTATCATTGATCATTTGATCGTCCCTTGTAGGAAGGTAGCTTCTTCATTCCAGTCTGTGTCAGCATTTCGAGCCTGGCAAGAGATATCGATTAATTTTTTCTTCCCAGGGGACCTCCTGGGCCGATTCCGGCAATTCAGTTGAAACTTGTGCTAGGATAGAACTGGATATCATTTGTACGTGTCATGATAAGATCTTTAAGGACAGAGTCATTTAGGCGAAAAAACTGCGGAAGTCTGATGAACATTCACATAAAAAAATCATCAACCTTGGTGAAAAGGGCATCCGTAGATGGTAACTAACGTCAAAGAAATAAACAACCACGTGCGAAATACTAGATTTCCAGGTGATACGATAAAAGTTCGCGGATATTCGTTAAACAAGGTCTCGCAAGTTCAACTGTTTGATAAAGTCAGCTAATCATTCGGCTGGTTTAGGATAAGATGAATCACTTTCAGTATTAGACGAATTAAGTCTAAAGTAAACCAGTCTAACGGGAGCGTGTGAGAACCTTTGGGTTCAAATTTCTAGGTATTTCACTGGCGCCATGCCATACGTACGTTGTTTGTCCTGTACCCATAGTTCACTGGACATGCAGTCGACTGGTATTGAAATTTATTTGATTTCGGTCTCTAGGGTTTTTAGCTGTAAAAGCGAAAATTTCGCACTTAATTAAGCTCAAATATAAAAGGGTCAAAATGCCATGTTTAAAATAGGATCCCAGAAGCTACGGAATCAGGTAGCTGTGTCAGCAGTCGGTTTATCGATCAACCATACGCAGGATTTCAGTTTCGCGCGTGCTGATTGCATACGCTGTATATATGATATATTTTTATACTCGGCAAGCCCACAAATCAGATCGAGTCACGATTGGCCCGAAAGCCGTCAGTTGACAGTCATTCGAACAGCTCCACCTGACCAACGGGTAACCTCACATGCAAAAGACAACGTGGATCAAAAATAAAATAACTGTGAGACCCCTTAGTCCGATACAGCGGTGAGGCAAGGTGCACTATGCATGGTGCGATCGTTTCCAACCTGAGTTTAGCAGCCTTTTTAGAGTTTAATTTTCCCCTGAGGAGAACTGGTTACTACCTTTGGCGAGATGCCATTTTTTCCAACCTTCAAAGTTGGTTGTTTATTATCCGGAAGACAGTCGTAAGCCGCAGACCTCGCCATGGATAACACCAAAACTACTGTTTGCACAGTATAGTATAGTATCAGCACTGTCGTCAGTCGCCCGCAGCCGTATAACGACTATCCAACGTACAAGTAACTAAAGACTACGGTTTCCTACCCGGTTAGTGAATGCTAAGGTTGTTGAATGTGAAGATAACTTCAGTGTGAGAGTATCTGCACGAACGAATTTGTTGTGCTTTGTATGTGACACAGAGTTGCGTTTATTAATAGTGGCTCTGTTTTCAAAGTTTCTCGGTGTCGCACCACATTGCACAGAAATCCGCCGCGACAAACGAAATGAGTATCTCCCTTTTTCATATCAGTTGGTCTAACTCAATGTTATAATCTGACTTCTGACTATTACTACTTTCAACTTAGAAACGATCACAGAACGAAAACCCTCTGACTAGTAAACAGCCATCAGTCAAATAGCCTAAAAAGACAATCGGCGCAACGAATGAAGTGCGCATCCATGTCTCCCGGGTGAGCTTAAGTAACGAGTTCGCCTGTTTGTGTAAATGCAACACTCTATTCATGAAGTAGCTGAAAACTACTCGGCGGTCCATGACCGGGTTCACCCTTCTAGGGCCCATCAAGTAGGCGCAGTTCCTAAGTTCCCTTCAGGCTTTTGTTCTACTTAAGCTCAAACTGCATTCTGGTTTTCATCAGGGACTCACCTGAATCTCAGCCCAAACTCTCGTCTATGACGTCCTTCCTCAACTGAATGGGGATATATGCTAAAACCGCATTGGTATCCATATGAGTGTGTTTATCGAATCCCGTCCAATTTGGGTTCAAGCAGTATACCATTTTAAGGGAAACTCGGGGACTGCCAACTCAACTGGCTTCAAGAAGAACGAAACCGGTTCTGCGCTATCCAGCCGTTTTCAGCACCCTTATGAGTAAATTCCTTTATCAAAATAATAGGAGAATTATAAAAGAGCGCGCACGCATGTATCAGCTCATGTCACAAACCACAGCGTCAAGATTCAACTTTTAGTGTTTGCCCAAGTGCGCTTGTCTGTGCCCACTCACCATTCAACCGGTGGGTTTTGTAGTCAGATATGATGAATCGGTAGTATCTCACGTGATTGCCTGACGCCACAAATTTTTCAGAATTCAGGACACTAAGGAAATATGTTGGAATGAAGAGTTCTTCGCCTTCATCGAAGGAACCCTCCTCGAACAATAATTCAATACATGCTTTTTCGTCGCAAACAATTGGTTCCCTAATTCGTGCGGTTTACTTCAGTTTCCAAAATCACATCACTATTGTTCAGACAGGTGAAGTCGATGATACGTTCTTTCCAAGCTTGATTTGGCGTAGAGTTGGTGACTTATTTTGTTTGCTCAAATGCATGTATCATTTTGACATTTTACTACAAGAGGACTTCAATAAGCGCCGTTTTTGGGCCCCTTCAAATAGGATTCTATTAACTGGGGCATATTTTGGTGTTACCCTCTATCTTTTCACGAAACAATGAATGTCATTTTGTAAGACAGGGGAACATTCGCATAATCTCGTGAAGGGACCTCGGAATAAGGCCAATAACAACAGCTGAAAACGGAATCCTTCCCTCAATTCAGGAACCTGGACAGAAACTCTAACTCTTTTCCTCAACCGTGGAATCGATTCATCAAGAAAACACTCACAGTGAACTAGTGCGCGTTTAACTGGAAGTTAGAATGTGTGTCAGTTAACGTCTATCCGGCTACTTGGTTTCTTGTTACACTTGTAATATGAAACTGTATTCACAGGCTCATTTCCTCGATCCATCAACCTTAGGTGAAATTTTGTCATTCGAATATCACATAAGTAGCATTAAAGCGTCCACGAAAATTCTGAGAAGCATGTTGTGAACTTTGTGAGAACATTCCGTTTTCAAGAACACCAGAAACCGAATTTTCCTCACGCACTCCTGTCGTTGGATTAACCATCTGAGCCACGTCTTTGAGGATAACACACCTTTGGGGATTCAGAAGTTGCAGATACAGTGGCGTCTGCACTTTTTGGGACGATGCAAGCGATACTCAATCGACATAGACGGAAACTCGGTTGGCGAACGGTCTGTAACTCGCAATGTCAATCAATTCGTCATTGAGAGAGCTCTGTTTTAAACAGTAAGTGGTCAGCTGACACTTGGGTTCTTCGTTTTCGAACAGTCTTCTCATTGTTCATTAACCAATGTCCCCCCCACCCCAAAGTAGATCTCGCGAAGCCATCTGTTCCGTAACACGAACTTCAGGCAATACCTACTGAATCTGTAGTGATTTTAATTCAGTGACACATCGTAAGGATACACACGCAGCTGCATCAACGGAGGTGTTGGTCAATATGTACACAGGTGGAATAGGTAAACGAATAGGGGGACTATCGAGCTATCAAATTAGGTTCAACATTCGATTTCAAAAAGGAAGCACCCGTATCGGGCAGTGGATCTGTCGAAAGTTCTTCCATCTTATTAAGAGTGTACGTGCTTTATCCGTCGGTTCATTGGTAAGCTACCGGGACGCAGATAAAGTAAGCCCACAAGGCGTAAGAGCCTCTCTGCACGGCCTTAATAGGAATACCTTCGTATAACTCGCCAACAAAACCGTCCGGACCGTTCGTTTCGGTATACTGGGGCGAGATGGCTCAAGTGGTTAGAGCGCCAATTTACTGACCGGAAGGTCCGTGATTCGAACCCGACCTCTGCTTCTTGCTTTCCCATAGAGGCCTAGAGGTTTGGGCAAACTGGCTTCCTTCCTGCGGCATGGCAGCTAGGCACCGAAAGGGTGCTACAGCTGAACGATTCAATTCGATTGTCCGTCCACCTTCAGTCAAGTTTTTTGTACTTGAAAACAGCTGTGCAACAAACACATTGTTCTTCAGCGAAACAATCCGATCAGATGTCATTGGTTCAGCAAGACAACTTGTCCTATCAATTGAATGAAAACATATTCGTCGTGAGAAAAGTTCGAATGCGTTTCCCTTATTTGAGCGACACCGAAATTCACTGTGGTGTAAGAAATGCCGACTCTGTTCGAACTGTTTATATAGGACTATAATACACAATGAGTTCCAACAATACCAGTACTAGTTCCCTTCCTCAGGGTTAATACTTCAGCTGAACGTAACGGAATGTGAAACGATTAACCGGTTCCCATTGCTCCCAGAACAGAAGATGCTCGTGTCACTTGGCTCAGTTAGCATTGAACAAGAATACATTGACGAACATTGATGTTTTCTGGATCTCATCTTCACATTATCAATACACATCTAATAATCAAAACAGTGGTGAATAATGACATAAGTAGCTAAGGTTGGCTAGTGAAGTACAAAACACAGAGATACGAAGGAGTGGATGTCGTCGCAATTAAATTCGCATCTAATTGGATGTTGTGAGACAATCCAATTTTAGCTGATCATTTCATTATCCACCCCTATTTTGACCATTAGATATGTACTGACCGGAAGACGAGATCCAGAAAACATTATTTTCGCCACCGTGTTCTTGCTCAAACCATGGGGTTATCGAAGCAATCAGTGAGCATCATCTGTTTATTAAAACAGCACAATAAAATATTACTTTTTGGCACTGCGGTTCTAAAAATAAACAGTGCTAGTGACCTGCGAACGATGAATAAAATCCTAGCAAGCGCATGAGTCAGCAGTCGGACATTCCGCTTAGTTCGAAAGCATCCCACGTATGAGATGAGGGGCTCTGAATGGACAAGTTCCAGGCGAATCGCGACGCGCACCATGAAGCTACTAAATGGTGTTCTCCCAAAAACCCGGTGTTCTGCTGTGCACAGATTTTCAGCATGTGATTACAGCATTCCTTTCTAGTCACTCCTGTACCGCCAAGTCGAACGAAGCTGCAGACATGTCACGTAACCTCGTTCTCAGATCAAGCTCCCTATTCGTGAATCCGGACCTGCATTCTATTGAGACAATGGTGCTGAAAACCAGGTCAAGCCAGCAGTATCACTGTCCTTTGATTACCTACGCCTAACGTGATCACATCATGCTCTAGTAAATAACACAAATGGACGCAGTAAAGCATACCGTTTTATTCTGGATTATACGGCAGAATATCTGACCGTACAGCCTATTTCTGATGCAGTGAAAAGCATCAAAACCAAAACACCCTACCGTATTGTGACTGGCCCTCATACGGCTAGTCCTCAGATATCTGCCTTTGTGTGGAAAATCACCCGTGAGCACGACCCGAACGCCAATTGACCACTCGATGGTCACCGCCCTCAGTACATCCACTGAAGCGTGCTCGAAAAAATCAAGGTTCAGCCGTCTTGCTTACTTCAATTCCCCCCGATCAGCTCTTTCAAAATACTTTTAGCAGCGTAACTCTAGTAACAGATCACGATCAAGTATCGTGAGTGTGAGAGAACCATTCAAACCATTTGAAAAATGGCGGCTGGTTGTGCTAAACTTATGGTATTGTGCTAGGAGTTCTGGATAGTCAATCAAATGCACACATTACTAGGATACGACAATCGTGTGGCATAACAGGTACACTCTCATTTTATAAGGAATTTTGGGGAAATGTTTCTAGAATACATGTTTCAGGACGGCCAAGATAATGTAACAGTTCATTCAGCTTGAGTGGCAGTACAAGTTGGCGGATGGGATGTGTGAGGTATTAGGTTCACAATACAATTAAACGCATCAGTGGTGCTTCTGTTCGGTTCGTCAATGTACCAGTTGAACTAGTTTTTTTCTCTGATTGGGAACGATATGGATGCTGGTAGACGGACATCGCCTGGACAGCAGAGGAATCACCAGCGAGCGGTTTAGGTCCAACCAAGTTATCATCCAGAATAACAAATTGCACATTTCTTCCTTTATCTCTCCCTAAGCGAAGCGAAAGTCTTAGCGACATAACTCAGATCGTATCTAACTACGGATTCTCCGATCGTACCCAGGTTTTCACACTATCGCGTATAATGTGAAAACGCTATTAGGACTTCGTTTCATTGGGGCTTGATAAACAATCGGTAGTTTTCTATTTGGGCAAAGTTTCGCTTTTGACACAAAGGCATCAGGCCAAGTGAGCAGGTCACCAAATTGGTCAGGTTATAAGACAGACGGGGAACCAATCAGTAAGTCCTGTTCAGACTACCACACTGGAGTGTCAATTAACGACTCTTCTCGGTTAGTGTGGTTGTCAAAATTTTGCGTTGGTGGATTGGGGAGTTTCAAATTAATTCTGATCGGGTTTGGTTCCTTAATCTTCCATTTCAGGGTGCTTCAATTGACGATTCACCTCGGGTGCCACTGGTATATTTCCTTGATCTTTGTGGAGTTGTGAGTGCTGTGACAATTTGGTGTGGAGGGGGTGGATGAGGTCAAGTGGAATTCAGATGGTGACTAATCCTCCTTCTGATGACCGCACACCAACACGTGTCAGCTCGACTGATCCAAAGCCATTCTCCACACGCTCGCCAGTTCCATTCCTTTTATTCTGTTAACACTTGGAGGCTTGGCGATTTCTACCGCCTCGGCCATCAGTCTCTGTAACGTGGACCGTAGTCCTCTTTGTCCATGCTCAGTACATGCTCTGAAATCGCCCAGCCTTTTAGTGACGCTATTAAGATTCCGTTTTTCAATTTTTTCGCTCTCATTCATCTTGAGAGTTTCACATTTCCAAGATACCACACAACGAAACCCTGTCTACTGGATTTACCAGTAGTGTCGATTCAGTACATATAAAACTTAGACTTACATGTTGGGAAGTGGATATCGCCTATTTGACAACTTCGTTGGTCTGGGTAATAGCTGCAAACAGTATCTGACACGCGGTGCGTCACGGTCACGATTGCAACGTTCCTCTTCCTGATTATTAATCTTGGATAAGCTGTCCCTCGCGTATGAACACGACGTTAGTTCACTTGAGGCTATTTAAAAGTACCATTCGCATCTTCGTTTCCTCTGGATGGCACAGTGATGTTGGGATAAGCGTCAGATGCATTGCAACGAAATTTGCTTAACCTATTTCTTCGCGAAAGAACCCGAGTCTGTTTTCCTCCAGTCTAAAGCATCATTGTGTACTCTGACTGACAGTGTTAAACTATGAAACGAGCATTTTCTTTGTAAAAGGTCACCATTTCACATTTGGGTTTAGGCATGGTTGGTTGTACGGAAGTGAAGCATCAGTACCAATACTGATGTTGCTGTCGTTGATGATGATGTACTCTGCATTTGAAACATGAAAAAATGGGAGTGCCTCCAGCTGATTAAAAGGCACATCAAATGGAAGAAAATGATGCTTAGTGGAGACAAAAGTTGCGAGCTCAACTGTCACGTTGCATAGGTGGGGGTATTTTTCGCGTCAGTTTAAGTTGATTTAGGACACTACTTTAATGGTGGTAGCATTTTTAGCTGTGGAAGACAAACTCACTGACAGTCACTGACTGTTCCAATGACTCAGAAGCTTTAATCAGTTTTAATCGCGTGTCCCCTAACCAGCTGAAAATAGCACTAGGTGTTACAGCCTATTCCTAGTGCAAACCATTACCAAGGCCTGTCTGTGCACGCTACGGCAACACGCATCTTGACTATTTTTGACGCTGATTGCCAATCATTCTTTGAAGGTGGCGGACCGCATTTGAGGTATTCCGGAAGAGAATACAATTTCCAACCCAAAAAGACAGTTATAGCGTTTCCCATGAAATAATACAGTTTACTGTTAAATTACGCTGCAGTCTGACTGGTTAACCAGCCAAAAGCCATGCCTGATACGTTCCTGGTACACAACCTGAAATAACAGCTGAGATAGATTAGAGCACGATACACCATTCACCTGTTCACACTTAACACCAAGTAACCCGAGTAGAAAATTAGAAAGAAAAGAAAGATTGTTCAATAATATTGTTAGTTCGTGCTTGACAAAAGAACTGGTTGCGCCAAAGGCAGTATATGAGTAGCACACAGTGGCACCGGACTACAAAGAATGGTCAGACCACGATGTGATGGTAGTTCATATAAATTAAAACAATCGCACAGAAATGCATCTAACTCTCCTGAGCATAGCTAAACTAGGCTATCTATAATCTAAGACTACACGGTGAAAATATAGGTCGATTTCAAAATAGTAGAACAATTAGGCCCCTAGCAGCAGTAAGAGGCCAGGGAAAGGCGGTGAGACTAGGTAACTATGGTACAGGTGAAAAGGTTGTTGAGAGCGCTGATAGAAAACGACGAAGGAGCAGGATAGGCTCGTATACAAACGTTGTTTACATCACATGGTGGCAGTCTGTCACAGAAAGTAGAGAAACGGCACAAGGTTTTGTAACCACTTGCAAAATAACGCCTAGAAACCCACAGTCCTCCGAACAGCTCAAAGAAGGCAAACGCAAAGTGTTCTAGGCCACTGAAAGCGCAGCGGTGACGTCGGGTAGCACATTATCGGAGTCGACAACATCCAAACATTGTCCACTGAGCTTTTCCTCTGATATCAGTTCACAGTCTGCTGCGAGTTTGATCCTAGCACGGGTATCTTCAGTACTCTGACTCTCGGTTGTCTGTTCCGTTTCTTGGGTCCTGTGGGAGAATGCCATGCAAACTGAATCAGACTTCAAGTTACATGTCAGATGGTCATGAAAGTCAATATAAAAAGTAAGGAAGTACTATCTTGGGACCTATACGACTCCTATTCGGTTCGCCCAGTCCGTAAAATTTCATCCAGCAAGTATCTGATAAAGAAACCTGCTAACCAGACACCTCCTACTAGATTCCCTTAACAGTAGGGTTTCCGCTTCCCTCATCTTTCAGTGTTTGGTGATAAAAGTCAGAGAGGACATTACTAGTAGTAGGCACAGCTTACCTAAGCTGGAGTACCAGAATTCCATTAACGCGATTTAGAGTCTCCAAAGTGGTGGTGACTGTAGGCACAGGTAGGGTTACACCATACGACGAAAGTGTGGTGGGCATGAGAGTTCGGAGCGGATACGCGGGCGATATGCCACTGATTCCATCAGTATCTGTGATTTGCGGACCAAGGGTCTTGGGATCACCTGTGCTAGTGAGTTTTGGAACACTGGATGCAGCCAATTCCGCGACTCTCCGCGCCCGTGTAACTGCCTGTTGAGTAAGATGTCGTAGGCATTCATCGCTGTCACGAGTGTAATCATTATCTGGTCCAAGGCGATCCTTGTAGATGGCGAACCGTCTTTTTTCATAGTCCAAAGCCGCGCGAAAATCGCCTCGATAGGTATAGGCTCGGCTGATCAGGTGACATGTGAATGCCTCTTTCAAATTCTTCTCTCCATAGAATCTGGGGTGATTAAATTGGCGAGAGTGTGTTAGCAAACCAGGTTGCACTTCAAACCAGAGGACAAGAAAGCTTAAACAAGCGAATACTCAAAAGTTCACATCAACAGCTCCCCAGCGAAATCCAACAATGTGACAGTAGGAAAGATCGTACAGAACACCTATCGATAATCATACAACCAATCAACCTGGTTTAACAATCAGATTATAGCTCATTATGTAGAGTGACCGAGAGCAGTCAGGCTCACCAACCAATGACCACCCACCATTTTGCGCTGCTGCAATCGCTGAAATCTAGTTCACTGACGTTTCGCCCCATCTCATTACGATCAAGAACTATAGGAAAATCTATGAAAAACTTGAGGCAGCGAAGGACAATCTGAACCATAATCGAGAACTTGTATGGTATTTGAACCGATGTACGTTGTAGATACATGTTAATCGTTTTGATGCATGCTTGACTGTAGGTAACAGTGGAACAACTGTTTTACCTGCGATCGCGCATCAGTTAGTGAATGGCAAACATGGACTGAACATGTAAATTCATGCGGAGCAACGGAAACCTAAAGATTTAGGAGTGAACCTGAAGGAATCACTAAAGATCTCCCAAACTATCAGTCCGATGAGGTTATCAGGAATGTCTGCGGTCGCTCTAGGATCCTCTGATACAGAAAAAGTAGCAGAAAGTGGGGTAAAATTGCGGAAAGTAGAGCAAAATGCTTGCCTCATAATGATATATGTTCGACAGCTTAAACATTCACAAGGCCTATATCAATTAGTCACTTCTTCAAAGGTAGAATCATCGTCCAAACTCCCCGAAGCTACAACTTGTTCGCACAAAATAACCAAGAAGTTTTGGTACACCTGTAATCCGAAAAATTGGGCTGAGTCTCGTAAATTGAAGGGGTTGTCAGAAAAGCTCAAGTAGCCAAGAATACTCAAATTAAAACACAGTGACCCCTACCAAATAGGACCTGGTTAATGGTACCTTCAGCGGGAAGGTCCCTGGCTTTCGCTTGATCACCGAATCAACCTCAATCACCAAGAAATCTGTTACCTGTTTGTATTTTTATTCTGATCCCTCCCGCTGATCCAGTTCGAAGCGTAATTATCGTACAATAGAATGCCCATTTGATTCAATGCATCTTATTGAGCGAAGTATGTACCCCACACATTTTTCTGTGGTTCCAAAATCAGTCTCCTGTTGCTTGTCGCCCCTTCAGCCGTTTGAACGTCTGATGAGCCGTGTTCAGATCTACCATCATGTGAAACAACCTAAGGTAAAGTAGTATACACGAACTGCCTGATAATAGTGTTCGCATATTGATTATCTCCCTGCGACCGAAAGCAAGCCAACAATAGGAGGGCGGACTTTGTCAGGTATGCCGACGAAATGCAAAGTCGGTGACGGAAACTTATGAACTAGCCCCTGCGACCGAAAGCAAGCCAACAATAGGAGGGCGGACTTTGTCAGGTATGCCGACGAAATGCAAAGTCGGTGACGGAAACTTAGTGAACTAGCCTGAATCTTCGATTTTTTGGTGCTTATTCAAGCTTGCATTATTAAAAGCAATTTGCATTTGCGGTAAAAGAGTCTCCTAGATGTCCGTTGTCTACCCATGCCGGACCATGATTAGGCAGGACGCGTCTGCAACAAACTTTGAGAAAGGTTGAAACTGTATGGTAATATGAGGTTTGGAGGGGCATTTTGAGGGACAGTCGTACAACTGACTCAAAGTTTACCAGCAGTATTCAAGGGTGCTTGGAATGAAACGAGTAGGATATACGAAAGTACTTTCGGAAACAAAAAATCAAAGTTCCTGGCCTTTTTTGACGATACTGATAGCCCCAACTACATTGATGGCCACTGACAGCATTACCTTAACTAAGAGGTCTCTGTGACGTCTGTTCAGTTAGGTTGTCACTCATACGACTAAGCTTCCATAAAGTGGTCGGTCTAGCTTTTAAGCGAAGTCGCCAAACTTGTAAGTGATCGTAGCGTTGACTGGAAATACTAGAGACATCGTTGTTAAACTCACACTCCACAATGCATTTCTTGATGTCATAATAGACACTGGCCACGGGACCATTTCCTTATACGTCCTTGATTATGAAATCCATATGTAGAGATTACCAAGAGGGCCACCAGCACCCAGAATGAAAATGCCCACATAGGGATTGTACCCGAGTCGCCATAATGGTTGTTCAGGATCTTACTACTCAATCACCCGGGCTAAGCTGTAAACTCATTTCATCAGTATTAGGAATTAGCTACATCCCAAGAAGCCATCAATCAAAGATCAGTCAGCACCGGACCGCATAACAAAGGATGTATGGTTAAAAGATGAATGTTGATATCTCCCGTCTAAGTGCAAGTTAACAAAACTGATAATCAGGAACCTGCAGCCATACGGTGGTGTTCAACTTGCCAATAAGCAGGAAAGTTGTGCAGTGCCTTTCGGCTTTGTACTACGAGGTGATTGCCTGAGAAGAGTGTGCGCACAATTTAAGCTTTAAAACGATAGCTATAGCATATGTTGAACAGCCTACTTTAGAGACACTGAATATCACCAAGCTGCCTTAGGCTCCCGATGAGTCTGTGTCGATCATATAGGGAAACAAAGTGACGAACTGTTAACTTTTCTTCGTCTTTTTTATTTGTATGCTTAGGTGCGCAAGACTTTCTGCTCTCATGCTGGGTTTCCGCAACTTACACACACACACGCACACATTACAGCTTGAAAGACCTGGCATGCGGTCATGTGTTGTCACATGCCCCATAACTGTGCGTCAAGGAAACGAGTATGCGAGCACTCGTGA
The DNA here is from genome assembly GCF_000715545.1 of Opisthorchis viverrini. Taxonomy (NCBI): domain Eukaryota; kingdom Metazoa; phylum Platyhelminthes; class Trematoda; order Opisthorchiida; family Opisthorchiidae; genus Opisthorchis; species Opisthorchis viverrini. The sequence goes on along the minus strand of NW_008751854.1, from coordinate 826,479 downwards.
AATTCAGGCTGACGTTGCAGGCTTCCGCCAAAAAGCGGTCAGTCATGCCATTTCATCACTATCTGGTAACCGACACCGGACCACCGAATCCTACAGCCTCAGCCAAGACAGCAAAGCCACACATAAATGTTGCATCGTTCATATCTTCACCCCCCGATGAATCCTGGAACAGCGACACTGCTTCCAGCAACCAATAATGGTCGTGTTCCTTGATATGAAAACTGCCTTTGACTGTGTGGACCGTCGGGGGACCGTTTGCGGAGCAGAGGTGTCCCCCATAAATTTTTGACCCTCCTTAAGGCGCTGTACGCCAACTCCCGCGGCCATATGAAGGTTTACGGGAAGCTCTCACCTGAGTTCACCACATCAAGTGGTGTCAGACAGGGCTGTCCCTTTCCATTTTCAACTTCGTCAATGACACGATCATGGAAGACTCACTACCAGCCTCTAATGCCTATAAGCGTCCACTCACAGACATCGAGTACGCAGACGATATAGCTCTTGTGGGATCTGACCCCGTGGTAATGCAAACAATATTAAATAATCTAAATAATTCCGCCTCCAGGTTCGGCATGCACTTCACACCTGCAAAATGTAAAGTGCTACTGCAAGACTGGGTGGGCTAGAACCCTAGCCTCGTGCTTGCGGATGAACCGATTGAGGTAGTAGACAAATGCGTTTACCTGGGCAGCTGTATCACTCCCAGTGATCTCGCTAAAGATGATATTTCCACCCTGGTTTGGGAAGGCCAGAGAAGCTTTTGTGAATCTGCGTCACTTGTGGCGTAGGCATGATACCAGCTTCTCTGTCAAGAGTCGAGTTTACAATGCGCTCCATATTACTATATGGATGAGAAACCTGGTGACTGCGCGCTGAGGACGTCAAAAAACCTTCAGTGTTTGACCATCGATGTCTTCGGAGCACTGCCCGAGTCTGGTGGGAACACCGGATCAGCAATGCTGGAGTATGTTAAATGGTATTCGGGAAAAATTACTCTCTCGGTAGATGGACTGATCACAAAGCACAGGTTGCGCTGGCTTGGCTACTTGCTGCGCATGCCATTCGACCGACTTCCTCCAATGATTCTTTTCGCACAGCCACGTGAAGGGTGAAAACGAGTCAGAGGCGGTCAAGCGAAATATGAAAGCCATTACCAGCAAACTCAGCTGCGCTGGTCACTGCCGTCTTCCTGGATGAAAACCCCGAGACGGGCCACATCAACGGTTGGAGGCATTGTCAGAAATGGCGCTCGTGCATCAAAGCTACTGCCTTGAATGCATAGCGCCCTTCCCAAATCCCCATTTGACAGTCCACTGACAGTGCTGTATTTACGCACGAATTTATCAGCTTTCGCCTCCAATGCGCAGCTATCCACCCCAGCTCCCCAAATCATCGGTGAACGAAACTGTGGCAGTACGCGGTTCTTACAGCTGACAATCATGATGGTGGTGACTCGTAATTCAGTAAACTAACAAAACTTATGGGTATGTGGAGGCTTGCGAGTGGCGGTGCGTGCGAATGTCCGCAACCGATGATCACCACAGAGGAAGTCAGCGTACGAAATAACGAAGGGGGACAGGTCACACTTTATCAGGTAGCAGTTGGGCTGTCTGAACATAGCCGCCTTATTTCAAATAACTGACAGCGGCATACTTAACCCCTCAAATGCCAGTAAAGAAAATAACTTTTTCTGAAGTTATCTGAGTCGGCTTATTTGGGGCAGTCGACGAAGGTAAGCCTCAGGTGGTAATTCCCACCGGCAAATTGTACGGGGCCATCGTTGATTTGACGGTTTTAGAGGATTCTGAGATCTACTCCGCAAGTGACCCAATCGAGCCATATTGCAACCTGGCTAGAATGACAGAAAACAGTGGTTTCAAGGGACGACTCCAGAATTCGCCAGGGATGATCAAAACAGTGCGATATATCGGTTGAAGAGATTGTCCCTGAAACATAATGGGAGTGGCCAAAGGCGACAATTCCGCGCGGAGAATGGAAGGGTGCGGATGAAGTTACGGTACGCTCCCATATCGGTTGAAGAGATTGTCCCTGAAACAGATAAGGGGGGTGGCCAAAGGCGACGATTCCGCGCGGAGAATGGAGGGGTGCGGATGAAGTTACGGTACGCTCCTATGATCACTGGGTTTTTAGGACATCAGCAGTAGTTGCTTGAGATAACTTGTTCGAGTTATGGACAAACAAGAGGAAAAAATTACCGAGTTCTATACGAGTAATCAGCTTGTTAAATACTCCTGGCTACCGAAAGCCGCTACAACCACTTGACGATAAGTACACGGTTCTTACAGCTGACCATGATGATGATTTCTTTCTATACGTCACGGGAAGATAGGAAGCTCTGTTTTCGAAAATAGACTTTATTCACTAACAGGGCTAGGCTACCAAATCAGCTTCGTTAGGTCAGCAATGTTTCCCGAAGCAGAATATGCCGTCATAACAAGGCTAAATTATAACTGGGATCACGGAAACTCTGGACATCCTTAGTACGGCATGCACAATGTGCCAAGTTCGAAGCCGACAGAGGCATCCCCGAACGACTTGTGACTAGCCGGTTATGGCCACAAAGGACAAAACAGAATAATTTCAACTCACGTTCGGCTGAGCGAAAGCGCATTCTCAAGAAAAACTAGTGCCAAATCAAGTTCACCGATCATTTGCAGCATGAGGCCAATATTGGTCTGAAATTTAAAAGGTCAAATGTCAGAGACCACGAGCACTTGTGTGCAAACGACTAATTAACTACGATTAAAAACGAGAGCCATAAACGTGAGCATACCGCCGGGGTGGTGTTGCAGTACACGTTTATATGGGCTTGTCCACTGGCACAGTACCAATGAAATAATATTATTAGTAACAATAATAGAAACCAATTGCAAAGAAACCACAATTGAGATCAAATCAAAGAACCCACCCATGGTGCACAACGCAAAATGGTGGATGGTGGTAAGAATGGGCTTCTGAAATTGAAAAACGACGAAAGGTCACGGAAGCTTGTGCAGCCTTATTCGCTCTGACGAAGTAACTGACTAGGGTCTACGTTTCTTGGCCATACCAAGAGGTTCTTAAAATTTGAATGGGAGAAGCAAAAGGAGAGGAAGTCGGATGAGGAAAGCGAAAAATCACCAGTCTGTCCAGTAGCAATAGGAGAGCAAATGTCTCGACGTAGCACTAAGATCTTTGTGCCTACACCGTGTAAGACCGTAACCAAGGATGCCACCTCTTCATTTTTTGTCTATAATTAGTGCATACGGTTCCGGATGCTACAGCATTGTGCACCGAGGTTATGATGACAGGAGCGTAAGTGGCCAAATCCAACTCTCTGCTTTTCTGAATGAGTGTGGATGGGAACGGCCAAGTTGGGACAGTTAGACATACCTCATTACGCAAAGGTAGTCTTGGTTCCGCATTGCATTAGTGCTAACTCTGGTGACGGTAAAAAGTCGAGAGTAAGAGTTACGAAAACCTACTTGCATCACTGGTGGCCTGTCATACATCTCGAGCTATACAGGAACTAACCATGACCTAGGTCAGCAGAGTCTGAAACCACTGCGGAACTTGAACCATCGATATTATAAAAAGGCGTTGCGTATCCGCAAATATCGCAGAAGTGATATAAAGTGGTGTAAATAATGATTTTCGATTGTCAACTAGATGCACTAACCTGTAAAATCAGCTATTCTCTAGACTTCACAACGTTTTTCCTCAACAAAGACGTGAGACACGAACCCTTCTAGGAGAGGTTAGTCCAAGAGGAAATGCCAAATAATCGCGGTCTTTTTATAAAACTAACACAGTTTCCCTAAGTAATACATTCATTGCAGTGATTGTCAAGGTGATCAGTTGCTCAATGTGTATAAAGGTAATCAACGAACAGTTTGCGTGTCATTGGTGTTATTCACTGGTTCACGAAACCCTCATCGAGCTTGGAAGTAGACCTCACAGCTTGCAGTTGTCGAATGTGTTAAACAGATGGGTTCGGAAATGCAGGTATCGAGTACTATTAGATATGGCGACTATAGGTTCATCGATTTTCTTTTCCATTTTTGTCCTCTTCTCCCATGTTGATGTTCTTCTGGCTTAACGTGTTGCGTTCGATGGCAACGAAACAGTCACTCTGGTTTCAGTGATCAATAATGATTCCGCTCATGAGGAATGTCAGGCATGACTAAATTAATTCGCATGACAGCTTTTGCCTTGTTTACGGATAATCAGGTGAACAGAAAGTTCGAAAATTCCAGAACTAGTGGTTTATCCAAAGCCTCAGTACAGGAGAGCGTAGAAGCCCGCGATTAAATTCATCAGATGGAGAATTTGTCAATCGCTCAATGGTAGCTCAGCGTTCTATCCTGAATACGAACCACGAAAAAAACGCCAGCTTAGAAACGCGGGATTCCCAAGTTCGAGTCGACACAATAAAGTGAGGGTGACATTTATTTCAACGATAAGCATGAAGTAATGCAGCCGAAATCTCCGGACATAGAAAACAGTTTACAGGGCAGCATCATCGCCACCAAAATGGGTAGCAACACACTGCCGATAAATAAAAAATAAACAAATCACCCAGCTGTAACACTTCCGGTGCCTAGCTGCCATGCTACCCGAGGGAAGCAGGAGGGCTGGGATACTGCCAGGTTACCCAAGCCTAGACAAGGGAAGTCGAGAAGTAGAGGTCGGGTTTGAACTACGGACCTTCCGGTCAGTAAATTCGCGCTCTAACCAGTTGAGCCATCTCGCTCCAAAGAATGAAACGGGTGGGTAGTCAAAGTCTCTGATAAACAGCTATTTACTCCCAATCCACAGATTAGCCAAACAAGAAACCAGTGGACCTGAAGATTGTGCTTCAAATACAGAGCCAGTAATCTAAGCGATTATAAAGCCTGCCCTATTTGAAAATGACTAATGGATTGCTATCCCAAACTGAATTTCGACATCGGACACAAAAGACATCTGTGAGAAAACTGACCTCTGTAGAAAGGGAATGCGTGGGCGATTCTGAACAATATCCAATTTGTCTACCCAGACATATTAGGTATGTTGACATTAGAAATTCACCTTGTTGTGCCCTATAGATCAGATAGACCAATCACCGACCTGGCAGCAATATTCGGCTAACGTTGAGTTTGGTCGAGTCATACTGGGAGAGGCAATAGCAGGAACGGTTAGCCGCGTGGCTTGCGGGTAACTACTTCGCTTGCTGGTGTGTCATCCATCCATCCTAATAAGCACCAACGTGAGAAAGGTGGGATGAAAACTGGGCAACGCCCTGACCACACTGCATGCAACGGATTGGTCGGGAGTTAGGACACAGGAATTTCCTCAGTTGCAAAACATGCATAAGTGAAAAAAAACTCCATCGTTTGGGGATCCCCCATATAATTACCAACTGAGGCAACCGCATAAACATAAAGATAGAACTAACAAGTTGCGCAAAACAACTGGTTCAGTGGCTGAACGGTTACGATCGTGGACCCTGGTACGGACTCCACCTGGGCCGGTAACCGTTCCGATAATCCGTGCACATGCCCCAGAAATTAGGACATAGAAAATGTCAAATTTAATTTCCGCAAGCAATTATGGGAAGGATTTCCGAGAGTGTGACTGAGTGTTGATTAAATGGCTATATCCTGGAAATCAGTTCGACTTTCGTATGAAACGCGCACGACATAATAGGTAAGCCAAAAAGAAACCAAATGTTGATTCGCCCTAAGAGACTTACGTCTATTTGTATCATTTCCGGGTGAATCTCCCCATGACACATTAGAGCGATATACCGCGCACGATATAGCAGCTGCAATGCAGGTCCAATATGTCCGCAAGCAAATGAGTACAGTGCAAAATGAACCTGCAATGGGAGAAACCACCATATTATTGTCCGAACCTCAGCCAAGCGGGGAGAATCGCATGGCGTATACCTAAGGATACAGTAATTATGACTGCTTGGTGAGCTCTCTTGTAAAAAGAAACAATCAAGTGACCAAAGCGACCAGACTATATAAGCGTTATCCACGTAGGTTCAAGTAGGAGCAAACCGAAAATTCGAAAGGGAGTACTAAAATTGATCTAATCTGATCAAGTAGTATGAGAACGCTGAAATACTGACACTCACATATTCAGTTGTAGTATTAGGATTGTCGATCCCATGAACGCGTTCGCTAACCATGGTAGCGCGGTGTTGGAAAAGTAGGGCTGCTTGATGTTCTCCCATTACATAGGAAAGACGAGCAAGAAGGCGATTGCAAGCTCCAATATCAGGATGCAAAGGGCCATACACACTATTGAGCAGGCTCAGGGCCTCGTTTATCAATTCAAAACCTTCTTGAAGGTGACCGGTGGAAATACGAGCTTGTCCGGTAGTGAAATAATGATAGGCGTCAGTAGCATGTGGGTGCAAATGTTTTACAATCGGATATAGAGAAAGGATGTCCTCAGTGACGAACACAGGTTTGGTGTGGTGCTTTGCCCCATTCGAAGGAGTTAGCGGATAGTCTCGGAGCAGTAGTTGAATGCCGACAGTAGGACAGAAAGCTCGGAGAAGCTGCACACGATGAATCTCGTAGTGGGTACAGAAGGCATCGATATCGGCCCTGGGAGGAGAAAATCAAGACGAAGAGTGGGGAAACAGATGATTACGTCGGAAGCAAGCGTGAATTGAAGGATGGATAGCGACTATCCACTGTTTCAGCCAATGCGATGAATGGTTATTAGGTGGAAATAGCCTGTTCCGTGGCATACCTGAGCAACCGTTGGGACAGTTTTTTAGAAGGGGAAGTTGCATGGGTTGCAGCTTTGTAGGAACAACACTACGAAGTCGCTCAACCTAAAACCAGTAACTCAACACTAGAGGTTAGATTTATATAAAAGCAGAATACTGACACTCCAGTAGAGTTGCTGATCCCCTGTAGTCTGGACAATTCTGATCAATGACCTTCCAGTAACAAACAACAGAGATTGAAGCGAATGAACAGAAGAGTAGTGGAAGGTTACCGGAACTCACGCGTTGATGTTGTAGTGATAATACTCCTTTGCCTCCTTTACTAACTCTGCCCAAAGTGATGCCGAAGTTTCGTTTGCCCAAGCCATTTCTTCTAAAAGAAATACAAACAGAGGTCAATGAGAGCACGTGTTTGGTCTGACATAAAGGGATGAATGAGAAGTGGACTAAGAACGATCCACTTATAGAGTTGCAACGACCCACAAGATATCAAATCAAGATGACATTCGGTTTTACGGCATACTGGGTTAATGGATATGGAGAAAAAGATACGGAATGACCGCTGACCACTTGACAGGGTAGCCATTCGAGTTAAACGTTCCATTTTTGTTAACCAGAACAACAATAATGTTGACGAGTTGTACAAATGTGAAACTATTAAGGTTGAAATCCGCATTGATTCAGAAACCCTGTAGATACAGCTTCTCAGGTCAGACCACAGACCACCTTTCAAATACATCTTAGAGACCGAAACAATCACCGACTCACATCTGACGGATAATTTTACGGCTACACAAACCAAGCACCTGTTTTACGTACGCTCGACCAGCCAGTGCATATTCACGCGTATAACACAGGGATTGAACGATGACAGTCACTGGCTGTGATCAGTACTTAACTGCTCCAAACCTATTGGAATTCCCTTCGGATTTCATAGTCTTTCACAATGTTGAACCGAAACCCTCCAAAAAGTTCACTTCCATGTACATCATCGGGGGATTATGTTAATCAGCACAAACTAAAACATTTACACGACATCAAGAATAACAAAATACTCGAAATTTCCGACGCGGTGATTCTTGTATTTTTCTTTTTAGATTAATCTAACAAAGAACCATTGTTATTCCGTCCACTCAAGTGGTCACCCCAATGGGGGAGTAGAAATAAAAGGAAACCACGTTTCAGCTGACCTTTGGTGAGACATCACACTCCGCATAGTGGTAGACCTTCAAAAGCTGATTCGAAAAAACCCCCATTCGGCCCTTGTCATTCTTACGGGCTCTAACTTCTACCATGCGCTAAAGTGACACCACAACTGTTCTGTGTTTTTTTTTAAGATCTTCTGGCCTAAAATGTAGTTTAAGCGGTCATCTGCCTTGAATGAAACAGATGAACGAATATGCACTGCAGGACGCTGGGATAGAAGTACATTGGCAGAAACGGAGCCGTAGTTCTCTACAACTCAAGAAATCTGATATATCAAGTAACAGAGTGTCCTCATGAAAGCAGGGCAGTCCGAGTAAACAGAGGGAAGACTAGAAATTGAGGCCCCTGCTTTTACTCAGCAGCAGCATCCGTAGCAAAAGCAAACGTAGGTTCAAAACAGGCTACTAGCAGACAAACTGATGACTGCTTAAAGGACGGATACATTTATGGATAAAAAGGAAAACTCCACTCTTACATGCTGAATTCGGACTGCGCATACGTTACAAGCAGTTTCGATCTGCTGGTACCAAAAACGGCATACTATTCGTCAAAAGAAATATACCCCTTCGGCGACGAGACAAGTATCTATCCAAACCCGGCAACCCCACACACTCACATTTCAGCTGCCAGTGTCAGTTTTGAAACCAAAACGAAAGCCAAGCCAGTAAGACAATCGCGTGAAATGCTTGGATTTATCAAGACTGGACGACGTGTGATCAAACAAAATTGGTTGTGCGGAACGAACAAACCAAATAGTTTGGTCAGGGTATTGCATACCTGCATTACGCATGGGTGGACTGTTGTAGTGAGTAGTTCGAAAGCTACGAATGATAAGAACAGATAATTCGGACAACCCTTCAAAAGGCTACTTAAAACGCAATCTTCCACCGAACGCTTTAGATAGATAGTGTGAAAAAAACACCGATGTAGTTAAAATATCATTAGAGAGTTAACTAGGAATGATAATAATGGTAATTACAATAGCAATACTAATTAGCGTTCAGCTTTGGCAATCTTTAGGTGATGTTACTGTTGTGTCGCCCGAATGAAACACGAGGACTGATATACCCACACCTAGACAGCAGCAGTAGAGATGCCGGGGTTGATTTCGAACCAGTGAGTTCGCGCCTACCAATCTACCGTAGCAGCTTTAAGGTGCTATAAGTTGGTCGAGTGTCTCCGAATGCGTGTCCCAAACCATAAATGATATTGGAATTAGTTGGACCCACTTGTTCCAAATCCCGGCCTTCAACGGCAAATTAGTTACCAGAGCGTTCCTGATTCGTGTGTACAGTGGATGTGTGGCGACGTGCTATGACAGGTGTGGTGTGCCTGCTTGTCACTAAATTGTCGGGGTGATCATGAACAACTGACAACACTCTGTGTGTCTTGCTGAGGGGATATTCCCAACTGTCTGTCTATGAAGATCTACGGGAAAAGTGCAAGGTGCCGGGGTTCAGGTTAGAAATCATCCCACCAGGGAGGGGTTTCTTTCGGCAATGTCACGTGACATGTAAATATCGCCAAATCATGTTACAAAGATGTGTGCTGTCAAGATTCACTTGGAGCAGGATGTTCATTTCTCTTCCCACATGAGTCTCTAATGAGAATGACTGGGATCCCTATTCAGGCAGCTTGCGTAATATCAGTATAAACATTGCATACTTAAAGACTGATAAGCTGAATCTAAGGCAACATGATATGTTCACAATAGATTCAGGTGAAGTCCACATAGTTTTATCGTAAAAGTCCATCATTAGAAAGAATGTAGTGTGTTCCCAAACCAAAAGTAAGAGAATTCACGAAGGAATTAAGGGAAACCTTAACTCCTGTTTTTCCTCTCCTGAATTCAAGGTTAATTCATCTTTTTGCAACTAGCGACGACAAAATGGATTATCCTGTAGCTGTTTAAGATTCGCTTGGAGAAAAGACTGACAACGCCGAATCCACAAAGCCCATCGATTATTCGTGAGAATTCATATGATCAAACAAACCAAACACCAAGACTGTCACGGTGGTCTAAATCTGATTCCATAAAAGCGCTTGTGGAATTATGCTACTGGGTAGAAACCAGTAGCTAAGTGAAAGTGGCTAAACGCAAGCGACCACATGTGAATGGCGTCGACCCCGGGTGAAAATCCACTTTGTTTTGACAAATCATAGGTACTAAAACCATCCTATATGGTGGCTGCGCGATGTAGTGCGCTTGACGAACCATCACTTAACGAAGAGAGTGGTTTTCCGCACCCAGTCCAGAGTGGCGGAAGCAGAGGTGGCCAACCTATGACTTGGCAGAGGGGTATGAAAGAAATCACGAAATGTTTGGGTGATGTCGGTGCTATTCACTCTCCAGGAGGACCGCGTGACCCCCACTGCGCTTAGTTGGAGACGCTGAAAGGTATGGCTGTTAATCGATGTCGGTGGCGTTCTTATAGTCAGTTTCTATCTAGGTTGCCTGAATGAGTGTCTAGAGGTGTATGACCCTCGGAATGGTTGTGGTACACTAGGGACAAGTCCCATGTCCATCCACGTTTATTCTTTTCTGCGCAATAAGGTACTCAAATAAACCATGGTTCTCCGGCGGCGTTGCTGTCGATGGTGATAATGACTATGTGATGGCAATGCATCAGCTGAATAATCAACACTCTGGGAAAAGCAACAGTGGCTCCAAGTATTTACCTCGGCAGATTCGCACGGATCTAGTTGCACCTTCGCTGACACCAGCCTATCCATTAATCATGATTTCAGGTGCTCAACTGTCTGCCCCATGCTTCTACAAGTTACCGTGATAAATTACGGCAAATACGGTGACAAGTAACTAATTGAGACTTTGGGTGAAATTGGAACCAACTAGGTCTGAAGTCACGGAAAGGGACACCTTTGTAGAAATTAGTAATGCGCTATGTAGCAATCCCTATGACTGATAAATAGGAACGCAAACAGAAAACTTGCCGGGTGATTCACGAAGATTCTTCGGTTTCTTTTTTCCTTTTTTATTTCGGCTGAGTCGTAAAACTTGCTGCAATGGAACAGACGTGTTCTGGATTAGAGCGATAGGCATAAAAACAAGTGGGCCTTAAAGATAACACAAAAGCGAATGTTCGAACAATATCCAAAGTGCGGCAGTGATCTTGAGCGGTTCTTCACAAAAAACAATAACCGACGGTTCACAACTCGCGCCACAGTGTTGACTCCACGGAATAATTCACTCATGAATACCGAATCCGATGACAAGCAAATACAGTACTCCCATTCAACGGACAAACATCCCAGAGTTTTCTGTGAAGTCCACTCAACAGCTGTGACCCTTGGAGTGTATTAATTTGGACGACAATATAATGTCAACCATAATCGACTCGACTATAACCTGGCTCACGATCACTTTTCAGCAGCCTTTAGATGGATGTGATGAAAATTTTCACATGTTCGGCTACCCTGTATGTAGGCCACGGAGAGACTGAGCAGAACAAGCTAATGTTTAACCTGCATAAAGGCCGCCAGTCATCTGGACCATTGTGGGCCAGCAGCAGAACTGGAAGTGTAAATTGATATCGCAAAGTTAATGTTGGGAACTCGATGGACATTAAGTCAAGGTAAATCGTTTAGCTCATCTCCATTCTTCAGTGACTTCAATCCGTATGGCATCCATGTGTTAGGTTAGGACTGCTATCGTACCAAATCGTTGATCATCTGGTTGAACAATAAAATGGCGAAAACCGCAATAAGAGTTTTGAAGAATGGCACATGCAATGCACGGACGCACGGAAAAATAACGATTCACAGATCAGCTAAATCCGACTAACTTAAACAGATGGTAGTTTTTATTGCCGTGTCTCGCGATAGTGTGACGGTGATGCTAACGGCATCTGTCGAGAAAGAGTGGGCTAATGAGAACGGGTATTTGGTGTGTAGCGAACGGGGGTTGTGAGCACCCAGAGTTACCTGTTTAAAAACTATCCCACAGGGTACATGAACCTTCAGTCTGAAAAACCAAACACTGGAAGAGTCAGACAGCGCCGGTGCACGTGAAGGAAAAGAGGCGACTGAAGGACGAGTGACACGATGTGTTTTAGTGCACGCTAATCTTACTGTCGACAAGTCACTCGTAGTAAAGGCACAGAGATCAAAATACACTCTGGAAGCCTATGGGTTTGAGTCTTACACGAGATGCACAAAGCTGACGACTTCAAGTGACTGCACAATATTCCTCGATTTCTAGGCATAGGTTGAAATACATCTTTGAAGCAAAAGGCGTGTCATTGTGGCGTCACCTCTTTGCAGGAGGGTAATTCGGTCAATTATATGGTTGTGAGATGACTTCCACCTTCAGAAAGCGAGTGAAATGAAACACAAACTTTCTCTTTGAAAGGACAACACAAGTTTTACGTAAGCGGTTTGTGGTTCACCAAACACCTACCAGCTGCCAACAGAAAAATGTATTTTGCACTTTATCCATGCTCCAAGTCACCAAAATGGAGTGAAAGGAAATACTAAAGCATGAGTTAGGGTTCCACCATAAACGAACTAGCTCTAAATGAAACGACCGATTATACGACTAAGCAAAGGTTGACAATAATACTACACACAAAGAAATAAGTTTATGTTAGCAATGCAGAACCGCGAAACCTAAGTTGCAGAGATCACTGAACTGGTTCACAGCCCCATAAAGTATGGGGTGCGACCTGAAAACACAACACAACACACCACATACCAGATCTTGTTTTTACTGAAATTCCTGTACACCTTTCTGCCCCGGAATCAATTCCTGAACACATATCCAGTCGCCACATTTCCAGTTCACATAAGAAGAACAAGCAACCAAACCAACTAGTCCAACATCCGAATTTATTCTTAATCCTGGTCACAAGAATCGGGTCAGTGGAGGAACACGTGGATGACGGTGCGTCTGTATACTTTTGTGAACAAAAGCATTGACGAACAAGTATGCAGCTTTCTGAAGCTTCCTCACTAGACACCATCATTAGAATGGTTTTGATGGGATACTCGATCGAATCTAGCCGAATTCCTTGCTAACAATATTTTCTAAAGAAATAAGGTTGATGGGAATTCGAGGACTGGTTATTCCCAAAAAGGATAAAACCGCTAATGGGTCAGGGTTTTCATCAACTTTATAAGTAGCGTCGCATCAAGTCACCTCGGTGATTCCCAAAAAATAGTTGAACTATTCACAATATGAACTACGAGTAGAACACAGGGAATCATTATCAGAGTAAGAAACCCACCTCATCGATCCCAGCTAGTGGTGTGAGATTCGGACAGCTGGTGAGGAAGCAGTTGAGAAAGTGCGCGACGCCGACCGAAAGAAGCATAGGATCCACTTCTTGGATGTAATTTTTGAAGATATGTTTTGCGGAACGGATCAAAACCTCGATTACACAAAGACGCTGGAGAAAAAACACGAAAAAGGGACGAAATGAAATAAACCTTCGGCTATTGCGCGGAGACACTTCCTGATTAGCATGCTACCAACAATCTAAAAGCAATTAGGAGAAATAATAATTCACACGACGAGTGAACCTTCCGTCTGAGGGAGGACCAATGAGGATGGCACAACTGTACGGTGCTTCTCGCATTTGCGGCACATATTGACTTTACTTACACAACGAAACCCCAATCGCAAATTACTTCAGTGTCTGCTTCTGCTACAGGTTGAACTGGTCCCAGGGTCGTATTTTCAATGCTACATTTCGCAACACAAGCTTCGCCCAGATGCAGCATTCAGGTGACGACAGACTAAGGGTGAACCAAAAATCTACCTAGACTTGGACCGGTCACTTGCTTGTTTTCAGTCTCGCCCGGAATTCGACAGATCGTTCAATAAAACCAATAACCGGTGCACACTACGGTATGCAACTCTCACATGAAGAACGCTACTGCGGAGGTACGTTTTTAATCACTATTCGATCCAGTACGAAGTAAAGCTATGCATTTCTAGCCTAAGTTAGCAATTTTAAAACACTGTTCAGCTACGTTCAGCCGAGTGTGAACTATTTAGAGGCTATGCAGAAGTCGGTATTTTTCGTCCGTCATAGCCTTCTCATGGGGAGAGGTAAAATCACTTCTCAGGGGACGAAATCGTGGACTCTACGAAGTGTGACTGGTCTCTCTTGAGGTAATAAAGCATACAAAAATGTGGCAGTGAATGCACTTCAGACGAATGGACATCCTTTCGGGCAGGTGGATTTTTCCTGAGGAAGGCAACAATCCGTTTCCAGAGATCGTTCGAATAATGAATTTTCATTGGAAAAGGCGTCAAAATAAGGCATAAAAGCTGGTACTCACCTTGAGGTAACCAAGCGATGGTTTCCGCTCAACTAACTCAATCAGACGATTCAGGTACCTCACGTTGATACCCCTTGAAGTGAGAGTAAAAAATAGTGCAAACCTAAGCGTCTCGGAATAAGCTGACGCATAAAGAGCAGTTGCAAAATAACGATTGATCCCAGGGAACAAACTGATTCAAAAGGTCGTAGTGCCAACACGTAGAGTTACAACTTTTCAACTCCACGTCCTTACTAAAGAGTCGGGCCTTGTCAAGTTGAGTTCCATTATTACGGCAAACAACTCTGCTGTCAGACCGCGACCATTATAATTAAAGAAGGCAGTATAAATTTTTGAACTGATGCTAGCCTATCACAGGTATTCTGACGTGCCTACATCCCCAAATGCTCAACCAGGCAATCGCAAGAAAAGAAATTGGCATCACAAGCAGAACTGACATTGATGAGGCGCCATTTATCATAGTCTCCATCCAGAAGCGGGAAGGGATCATGGGAACCCTACCCTGGAAGTCGGACCACATGAACGACACCCGAACTCTTCGTAATTTCTATCAAACCCTGCTGCGAAAGTAAGGCATTGCCCTCTCGCAGTTTCCGCCATTCTTACGGGGAACAACGCTCACCTCGGCAGACGATGTTTCGGCGTGACTGGCACAGCTGATATTGCTGGGTGTTGTCTGTGACTGGTATGTCTTCTGTAACACAAAAAACCCGTTTTCTAATCACTTCGTTACGCATTTGTTACTGACACCAGTAATGCATATGAGAAATCGGTGGTCTTTTGAAGAAGTCCTGAAGAAGTCTCTGATCATCTGCTCGCAGAAAACAATGTCCCGCAACCATACACCAGCAGACTGGTACAAGTAACCCTTGAGACTTGATGATATGCCCTCTGGACGCCACAAACAACGCATATTAGCAAATGTGATTCGAGTCTTTGTGCCTAGTTCACTGAACTCAGCAGACACGATTCCATCAGAG
The DNA here is from genome assembly GCF_000715545.1 of Opisthorchis viverrini. NCBI lineage: Eukaryota > Metazoa > Platyhelminthes > Trematoda > Opisthorchiida > Opisthorchiidae > Opisthorchis > Opisthorchis viverrini. The sequence continues at coordinate 811,260 of NW_008751854.1, read as the reverse complement.
CCAATACAATCACAAAGTTATAAAAAAATCTCCACAACCTCCAATGCTTCTCTTTGAATTGCAGAAGCCATGTTCAAAGAATGTACATTCTGAGGCATGGTTTTGAACTTTGTAGGTTCATGATGCATGTCTAGAAATGGTATGACGCCGGTCAGTCTATTCAACAGAGCTTGTGCTTCACTTTTATCTTCATCTTCGAAAATGCCATCTGTGTGCTCCAGATCGAAGAGGCACTCACCAGCAATGACTTGACTACCCGGGTTTTGAAAGAATTCCAGCATTCACCTCAATAATTCGCTAGTGACGAAGCTGGACAAGAACGGAGAGAATGAACACCACTTTTTGAAGCAAGGGAGTCCCATATCTGCAGTCCACATTTCTGTTATGGGTCAACAGTTAGGAATGGAGGCCAACTGAATTTTTGTACAAAATACTGTGCCCAAAGGTCCAAACATTTTCCCTTGCTGGACATGAGAGTCATTTCGGTCCCTGTTGGTTTCGTTAACAAAGGGCTTCCGGGAAGCAGTCGAACGACCTGTGGACATTTTAAGCATTTTTCGCATCTTCTATTTCTTCAGCTTTTCGAACCTACCAAGCTTCTCAGTCTGCACGGGCAAGTGGTTTCACCTAGCGATGTTTCGAGCTGAGTCTCGGTTTCGATCAGCAGAAATCCCTCGCCGGGCATCCAAAAAAGCCACACTCCTGTCAAAGATCCAGTGCTTGCATGAAGTGTTCCGGGTCGTGCCGGAGGTAAGGTTTCCCGTATTGAGTGCCACCTGGGACATCTACCTTCAGTAATCATTAACATCCGACATCGGACCAGCTGATAAGGATTGGAAGAGTTGACTGTGATAGTTCTGTCTGATTTTTTGGTCCAAGAACTTCTAAGCAGCTAAGCAAGGTGTGCGCGTTTTGCGTCGACTTTAAACACTCAATTCAACGAAGCGGCTGACAAGTGCACGGTTGGGAGTCCATACAAGTATTCCAGGGGTGGCAGGCATTGGTCGACCCTCGCCACAAGTAGCTCGTGATAATGTAATCTATTTGGATTCGGGTCCGGTTCGTTCGTTAACCCTACGTGGCCAAACGATTTCAAATGTCACGGAAATAGGTACGAAAGGAACAGTGTGATCAAAGTCTGCAACAGCCGCCCACCACGCTTTATGCGTATCGTGTTTAACCCAAGACAACCACCGAAATGGGCCTTAGCAGCGCTTAGTCTACCTGGTTGAGCGCTCATAATACTAGCAAACGCAACGGTGTGAGCTTTCATCCCGCTGTAAAGAAACAACTAGAGCATCATAGAAGTTGTTCTGGGCAGGTTCAGAGCCACAGTCAGCCGGGGCGTAAGCAGACAAAATAAACAGGGGGCAATGAACATCACTTTCTTGAGGTCTTTTCACAGATGTCGCCAAAGAAACCACGCAGAGGCGACTATCAACAGGTATCCAATCAAGAAAGACGCTTCCGCAAGATGGCTTAGCACAGCATCCACCTTAACATGTACGTTTATCTCCGTGTAACCACGGGTGAGCAGCCGAAAGCTGGAAAAGAGTGAGGGAGCAGTCAGTCTAGTTGCAGTACTTGCGTCCTGGATCCTTGTTTCTGACAAATAGCATATACTAATACAGAGGAAACCCAGCGCATGAACGACAGCCGCCATGCTGCATGCAGCAAGGCGACCCGGCTGATGGCACCACGGAATATTTTTCGTCGTGATTTTCATGGTTGCACGCGCATTGACGTGCAGTCAGGGCGTCCACACCTTGATAGGAAGGCATTAAGATCCTCACCTAAGGTTTTTGGCTCAGGAGCCTGACCGCAAGGCGGCGGGTGCGTACCGGTACACTGCAGTAGCATAGAATTTTTCAAGGAATAAGTCGGCCCGCCTGTTCCAACCGCTAATCTGGAGGACCAAGAGACTGTGTTCGTCAGGTCTATAATCACTAACCAAAAGCTGATACGAGAAACTCTGTGACTGTCAAAGTGAAACGCCCCAGTAAAGCTCAGTGTCACAGAGATACACAAACCTCCACGCCGCTATAAGGTCCGGTCTCTTTGCAGCCACTTGTCTAACCGGTATGTGTAAACAGCAAGGTAAATGATGCGTGTGTGTGTGAAGGCGAAGATGTGTGCGAGTGTTGGAAACAGTAAGTCGATCGGCCAGTGACAGTGCGCGCACGCGAGCTAGGAGGGACTGGTGTGAAAGTATGAGACTCAATGAGATAAACAAAACGACTGTAAAATGATGACGAGTAGTTTGCAAATTTGGTGACCAGTGTGCGAAGATCCATGCAAGCCTGCACGGTGTATGAAGGAACATCAAAATAATAACAGCCACTTAGCTGCGGCACCCTTTCGATGCGCTGCTGCCACGAAAATAGAAAGAAGCACGACGGCTGAGATACTGTCAGGCTGCCCAAGCGTAGATAGGGCATGGTTAAGTTCATCACAATCATCACCACAGACATTCCGGTCAGCAACTTCACGCCCTAACTATGGATCCGTCGCGCTGGACACAAACTCCTTATAATTACGACTGCTACCCTTTTGGGTAGCAACTTTAGCTAGATGATAACCCAGGGGAACAAGCAAGCCTCCTCTTCTCATTTTAACCGTAGGCGATGCGCTGTGCACCTGTCGATTAGCAATTAGATCAAAGTGACCAGGGAAATACGAATACAAACGGTGCGAACTCAACCAGTGCTGTTGCCAGGTTCAACAGCCCCAAGATCGCCAATAGGCCTGGAATGTTCCTGTTATATGAGCCAAAGCCATTAATTGTTGGATCCGCCCATCACATAAGCACACGCACACACTCATTGTCCCATAATGGTGGCCTTCAGGACTTCGACCAAGCTATCCAGCTAGTAACGTATCTGTTCACCAGCATACCATCAGTTATATCGACTATAGGATCGAGTTAGGGATCATTCCTTCTCTATTCGATGAGTATTCCAACCATCCTTAATGTATTCCAACGATACTCGCCATACATATAACCTTCGTTTAAGGTACGTGCCCTAGTTATTTCTAAAGGTACTGGATACCGTACGGATAGTCAGTATTTCAATATCGTTCAGGAGGACATAAAAACCATCGCCTTGTAGAGCCGCAGTCAGCTTTCTGGGCGCGATCGTCGACTTCTCTCAAGCTTACCTGGTGCCAAACTGGCCTTGACAACACGAGATCACGGATCACGATCAACCCAGAACAACCGACCGAATTGATAATATCTGCAAAGTGGTCCACAAAAAAGGGTGTCTCTTGTCACCCTTTATTGTTAACTTCACAACTGATATTCTGCTCGAGTCTTCTCTCTGCACCCCGGAGATCGAAATACTCCCGGGGGCCCGCTCACAGGCAAACGATGGATATGAGGTAAGTGATGGTATAAACAGGAATGCAGAAAACTCTTACAAAAGTCCACAGAAGGCGAAAGTAGAACGTATCGTTACAACTGGGATACACAGGAAACCAACGACCACACCGTCAGTAGTATTACCTTGTCAAAAAGCACCAAGCAACGCTCAAAATTTGTGTACATTTATAGTTAACTGTGTTTTTGCATGCTAAACCCTTGGAAGGAAGTAACTGTGTGTGCGAACGCACTAATGTTTGAAAATCTGTTTTGGATAGCACGAACAGACACAATAGACATCTTGGACGCAAATGATCAACACAAACAATGGGCCGCAACCAGCAAATCGGTTTACAAAGTCAAACACACGTGACAAGACCAGTCGAATGGAAATAATTCGGATGATTTCATTAGCAGAGTGGTGGTTTGTAGGCTTCAAAAGCATATACGACCAAGCATCAAAATGTGAATTTCACTTACCTCTGATGTAATATCTCCACCAACGCTCGACTGTCCTGTGGAGTTACATACAAGTTAAGGCAGTCCTTCACAAAACCGGGGATCTGTTTGTTGACAAGGAAGTCACAGGCATCACATATCAAGGCTTTGTCAGCCTCCAATGCCTCGAGCTACGAGAAATCAGCGAGAAAGTGGAGGGACATAGATTCAGTTCTTCAGAAGAAAATGCTATCGCAATCGTGGGTGGAGCTAAAAAAAAAGTACCGATATCTGACGATCTAACAGATAAAACAATGGGGATTAACGAAGTTAAATTACAACCACATCCAACGAAAACGCATTGAGATTGATAGTAAACACCGATTAAATAGCACTGACCAAGAAACGGCTTCCCATGCTCTATGCGACTACATGCCACTGTACAATGAGCACGCGCGAAACAGAGTAGAGCCATGCGCAACTGGGCCTATTGACCACAAGACAAGAACTTAACAAGCAGATATATCCAAAGTGGAGCAAGTCAGGTAGATGAATCACGAATTTGTCCACCGTTTCACAAAGGTCAATACATGTGCTTGGAAGCTGAACGCCTCCAGACACTAAGTAAAGCCAGTTATATTTCACTTCTCACAAGAGAGAAGCACGCACAGTTATCGCGTGGAACAAAAGTGTTGGCTATCAAAGGCTAAAGTGAAGCAGCAGGACTCACCAAGTAGAGAATGGTTGTTGGATTGATAGGCTCTTTTACACTCCGATGATATGATTATCCAAGATAAACCAGCTTGTGTTGCCGGAACTAATAGCCTAAGTACAGGTCCAGCGTGAATGGTCCGATTGTAACCGAACGAGAATTCTACTGTTATCGGGACATAGGGGGGTCAGAGCCTCAGCAAGAGGCATTGGACTGGTCCACCTTCCTCAGTCTAGGCACGTTCTCACAACGCCCTCTCATAATACAAATAGCACCTCACACATGTGCTTTCATTGGAAAATTGTGGTAGATTCGCATCAGGTTAGCTGCTACCAAATTCCCTACAATTGGGTAGTGAATACTTCGCTAGCCGAACCATAGTATTCAGGTTTCCAACTACTCAACCATGCGGTCCCCATAAAGAACCAGCTCACCTCCATAAAACTCACGAGATTACCTATATATGTAAACTGCTATACGGAGATAAAACTTGTCTTCGTGATGAAAAGCGACGAAACTGTCACCAATTCAACTTTGTCCCGAGAAATCGACCAGACAACATAATACGTAAGAATTAAAGATAAACATACCTCAGAATCACAAAAGGTGACAAATTGTTGGCAAACGTCTGGATTAAACGCCAGTTCAAACCTATCAGGACACGCCGATCCGACTGCTTTAGCTGCCCTCTGGATTGCTTGCTGTGTCAAGTCCTCTGAATGGATAGAACGGAAGCAGAGAAAGTAAATAATTACTGTCGGGAGGTCGAGAGTGATAAAGAAAGATACGTGTGGACCACGCAAATCATGCATGAAGGTTCACTAAAACTCACATGGTTAGATCATCCGCCACCCAACGGAGTACCACAGGAACATACAGAGAAAATGAAGCGATCGCAACCCGGATGCGTAACCCTTATTTTATAACACGGAAGAGATACGTGAAGGCATCAACGCTGATCCAGTACACCAAAACACACTGGATCCGTAGCTCAGTGGTTAAAGTGCGAGTTTAGTAAACGGAAGGTACCTGGTTCGAACACAACCTCTGCACCTCAACTGTTCCTGTCTAGGCTTGGACAGCCTGGCAGTATTCCAGCTCTGCTGCTTCCTTCGGGTGACATGGCAGCCAGGCACTGAGGTGTTACAGCTGAACTATTACTATTATTATTATTATTATTACCCGTCCCCTTGTTGCAGGTCAACAACGTGCATTGGCCTCATTGTCTATCTTATTTATCGAATGAGACGTTATCAATAACGAAAGCATGCATGTCCTCAGCATAAATGAGGAAACATGTGCAAACAGGATACCCTCACGGCACTAAAACATCGAGATGAATAAGCGGACTCTACCACGTCACGGAAGTGACCACATATCAGTGACGAAAGCACGCCATGTTATTACTGTGCATGAGTGGAGACAGAACTGTGCTCAACAAATTACCAGAACATCGAATGTTGTCAATATGAATACGGCTTAAGCGCCATGGAGTTGACTAAGCCAGTAAAGAGAAAATAAAGCGACGGGCCAGGATCACTAGGCAAAAGAAAGGACTCCAGCTTAATATTACAGCCCTTCTCGAGGAACCAAATTTGGAGGAATTTATGTGTTTCTTCGTGGGAGGTTGATCAAAAACGGCATGGTAAGCTTTTTGCACAAATGCAGTGGAAATTCTTTGGTGAGGACGAGTTAAAATTTTCATTTCGTCTGAAGTGAATGGTCTAGAAATCGAACAGTCCCGCATATCCGTGACTGACGCATATCTTTGGAACAAAGAACCGCCAAAAGCAAGGTTTGCTCTATCCTTCAGCTTCATTGCTTTCCATCGGTGGTCCGACGAGAAACTAATTGTGGAACCGATTCTGAGGAGATGTGCCCCTCGAAGGAGGATGACAATGAGAAAGACGTTCCTCAGTAACTGTCTTCTCGATAGAGAGGTGCTGTATTTGCAACGATAAGTATAGACACGCTTGTAAATAGTACCTGTAAACCGAATCTCTTCTCTGGTCAAGCACAACCTATCGATAGATGTCCGTAAAATGTGGACTTTTGATGGTGCTTGGGAGAAGTACGGACGCGGTCTGTAGAGTACGAGTCAGCGCAGGAACTCCAAAATGAACTATCGATAAGCTAGACGAAGGAGTTGGAATGTGTCTGGCTTTTACTCACCTAATTCACCATTTGAACCGGTGTCCAAAAGCTTTTTCATAAGGATCAAATCGTCTGACTGGGTTCCACTTGAAGTGGGCTTTTTGGCGGTTACGACGGAAGCCACGGAATGTGACGGGTCACCGGTGGCCTGAGGATCTATTTTGGGAGAATCTTCCCTGACAAAATGTACCGGGGGGCAAACCGGACTGTCAGCTGCCAAATTTTCTTCTTCAGATTCCTTGGTGCCATTGGTCTGAGAAACGAGATGATGAAAAAAGGGCTCATACGATAAGCAGTCGCCCCAATGTTCGACAATCGTTAGAAGATACGTACACGAAATAAATCTTTCCGGGAAATTGTTACTAATCTACAAAAACGAACGATGCAAACACTTGAGGGTATGGTAGGGATCCCACTGATGTTGGATAGAACATGTAAAAAGTGAACGGTAAGTGCGTGCCAAATCTAAGTTGACATAGCGGGTCAACGTGAACGAAAAACCCAAGGAAGGCCTACATAGCAAGCAATCGTACCGCAGTGTTTTAAGCATACTAAGCGCTGTAATAGAAGCATCGAAGTTGATCTGAAGATACAGGGCCCAGGGCAGAGCTGAAAGATAACATGGGCGCTGGTGCAGCGTTTAGACGACAACAAACTACCGGTCATTGACAGAATATTCGGGTTGGTATGCGCAAATGATGAATAAAAACCCACGGTATAAACAAGCTGGTTCTTACGATCCAAAGGGGATGGAGCGTGTTGCTGTCCTGATCCAAAAATTGTGCTTGAAAACATTCGCATGGTGGGACAGAGTCGACTAACCGGGTTTAAGTAAAAAAATACACTGCAATGTTAAAAGCAAGACAAAAAGGAGTTCACATTCAGCTGGTGAACACAGAGTAAGAACGGATCCCAAAAATACTGCTAGTACGAGGTGATACTTACCATCGACGGCAGAACTTTGGCCTTTTCGGCCTTAATTTTTTGTATCTCAAATGCCGCGAGGCGTAGGAATGTTTCATGCCGAAATCTGTGGGAAGAAAAGAAACGGTTTAATGTATCTGCCAGTATTCATCAAGCACCCCGGGAAAAAGAGAGAAAATGCAGTTCTGTCGGTCGGAAATGACGAATCAATGAAATGTAGCACTGAGGTGATGGCAGCTTTGTCGCTGGCGTGAATTTTGAAATGGTTTTAACAATTCATAATGGTTGGAGATGTACATACCCACTGGATGAGCGCCAAGCTGCGCTTATATAAGTGAAAGCCTGATTCAGAAAACCAGTTGGAGAATGACGAATGGAAAAAATATCACACGCATACATATCAGTACTTACTCAAAGAAAGCCTCAATTAGCTCTTGGCGCAAAGTAGACAGTAAATGTCGGTGATTATACGGGTAGCCAAGCGCGGTGAGGGAAGCAGGTAACTCGGGACGAAGTTCCGTTGGACAAGAACCGAAATAGTTGAGATCCGGTGGAAAGGTGCGAAGTAAATCGAGAATATAAGTTCGTCTATCATTGCCGACGATCCCCTTACAATCGATTGACGAGTAAAGTTGGACAACATCTCCGTTCTGATTTACAACTCTGTGAAAACAAACGCGGATTTGTAAAAGGCAGTGTTACTTGGTGATCTGTTGCAAAGCCAGCGGCTCTTAAGCGCACTATCAACTATCATAGCGCAGTTTATTTTTCTACAAGTTTTCAAATGGGTTATCACACTGAGTGTTTCCAAAGGATAGAACCATCAGGGTTCTGTGCTGACATCGGGAGAAAACTCATCAGTTATTTTGTAAGTGCATCTCACCGGATCTCACCATTATCAAACGCAGTGTGCGGAACAAAAGCGGATAGATGTTTCACCACAGAAATCGTGAGTCACAGACGGGAGCCAACAGTAGGCGAGATATGTCAGTGGTTGGAGCGCGAATTCCAGGAGATCTGTGGCTCGAACCCGACCTCCCCTGTCTAGGCTTAGGCAACCTGGCAGTGTCCCAGCCCTCGTGCTTCCTTCGAGTGGCATGGCCGCTAGGTACCGAAAGGGTGTTATAGATGAATGGTTCTCCTATTTTTAATAATATCATCATCTGTCCAGGCAAGAACTTGCATCGTTACCGATATAGCTCTAACTCGGACGCACACATTTACCAAAAGTGGTTTAGACAAGTGTGAGATATATCCGGATCCAACTCAAAGATAACTGTGACATTCAACACCTATCCTAACCCAATAGCTGCCCCCAGTTAGGTACCGAAGTAACCGAACTTCCACATGAAACCTGTTCGGTTCGTACACATGAATTGAGTCTCACAACTATTGATGGGGAAGACGCCAGTGACGTAGAAGTAGGTTACCAGAACTCTCTATCAGCGGATGCAAAGGAACATTACAATTTCCGTTCGGAACCATCAACGGTGGGCTCCATCAGGTACTCGCTGTTGACGGGTCTCAACAGCCTGACCTAGTTACGCCAGACGCACTCCTGACATTCTGCAAATTCTATCTCCGCGAAGTGGACAGCAATCAAAGGAGAAATCGAAATCAACAAGGTAAAGTCAGGGATACCATGAGTCTAACGGAAACGGTCGGTGGATGGCAGCTGAAACCTGCATGTTGAATTACAAATCACCTGTTTGGTGAATCCAGGGTGTACTTTTTGGGTTACTTCTATCAGTTCTCCATTTAGGGAACAATATTTACTCGAAACACTTCAATCGTGCAGATACTGCTGTTGTGCGGTAGTCAGTCAGATCAGTCTCCCAAAAACTGTGACACGGATGTGAAGCCCCTGCAAAGTGAAAAGATTGGATTCGATGCATTCAAGCACACACAACGTTACCATGGAGTAGAGTGAGATCAAGAACACCCTGAATGAGCGAAACCCCACGGGTACGTCTCTTCAGGAACTCTATGAAGAAGAAATAAAATAATCGTTCAGCGGTAGCACCCCTTCGGTGCCTAGCTGCCATGCTACCCGAAGCAGGCACGAGGGCTGGGATACTGCAAGGTTGCCCAAGCATAGACAGGGGAAGTCGAGAGGCAGAGGTCGGGTTCGAACCACGGACCTCCCGGTCAGTAACCTCTAACCACTTGGTCCATCTCGCCCCCTCCATGAAGTATGGGATTCCTCGTATCCCAATTCCAACAAAAGTGAGACACCTCGCTTTTATCAAGACTATTGGAGCAGTTCATCAACAAAAATACCAGCAATAACAGAAAACATAAAGAACGTTACGGTTTTGCTTGTGCATTTTTAGCTGATATTCCAAAGAGCACACGACCTAAGAGTGAGCCAAGTTGAACGGGACGTGGTGTCCATATTCTTAAACATTAGGAGAACTGTATTATGGGATCCCGAATGGTGGATACCCACAGAAGCGCTAGTTAAGTCAAATCCTTAAGATGTTCGCTCTTGGTAGGGGGTATTAGTAGTTCTATTACGAACTATTACGAACTCGGGAAAACCAAGAGTTCGATCGTACTGGAGATGGCTAGACTAATCGTGTGACACCTGCATAACAGCAAAATTATATTCGAGAGAGGACCGTTACAGGGAACGTCATTAGCCAGAAAGTATGACGTTTGATCGTGGCCAACTGCGCTTATCACATAATCGGACTTGTTACCTGAACATCACGCACGACCTTGAAAAAGCATGCAGTTGCAACCAGCGACACTATAGACTGTTTGTACGATATGCAGTTCATTTACAGCCTGACTACAGAACGCAGCTCTAACCGCTTGCATTGTGCGCAGTTAGAATACAAAGTCCGAGATACAGTGATGGCTACTGGAGTGAAATCGGTAAGATACAGCACAGTAGCCCTTCCCACCATGGAAGAAGATAGTGCCGTTGCTCAAAAAATTGTTTTCAAGTGGAGCACCATGCGGCCAATCTAATGAACCCACAGTCTGCCCACATCCAAAGCTCGGACTCTGTTTTAAATAACGCGGTCATACTTAGGGACTTATACACAATTTTGTCGAAAATAAACTGTGAGGGACAGTCGCCGTGCCGGTAGGTTGAAATATGGATTTTAGATAGCTCAAAGTAGAAGGTCCACAACATTTACCATTGTTTCGGCGAACCCGGCGCCTATACACCTAGAACTACGTGAGGTGACATTCAATTGGTCTTGCGTTACGGATCACGCGTAGTCAACAGTTTCTCGGTTGATCGAACCACGATAACGCTAGTCAAGGTCTACTTGTGTAACTGGACTTTGGCCCTAACCACTACCTGCATGGATTGTGCGACGGTCAGCCTTGGGATCAGGCAAGACAAGAAAAAGCCTTGAAGCTCATAGAGTGAATGGTTTCTTCACTGATAAGTAACAAGTCGACCGGCTGCCGTTTTATCTACAGCAGGTCCGTGTTTCAGACCCGGTGTCAACAACTAAGTGCGTTGACAACACTGGTCAGTGTAAAATTGTGTGCTATCATTTACTGAATAAGATCGTTCATCTAAGGTACTCTTTCTGTTAAACGGCCCAAATGAGGTGAGACAAACACTGTCCCAATCCAGTCAGCAGCCATCATGGACCACCCGATATGAGCTCCCGCAGACATTGAGTTAATATCATTGAAGCTGCCGAAGGTAAGTCATGAACGGAACGGACTTTCAATATTTCCAAGGCTGGGTCAGCAGGGCGGTCAGCCTTTGAGTTCACTTCATTCGAGTTGCAAGACTATTTTTTCGTGGATTTCAAGAATGTTCAGGCACTGGCAACATTAAGTAAAATGTCATACGACTCCAAGACCAGCTAATGTTTGCAAACTGGTTTGTTATTCATCTCGCTCGAAAAATACCACAATTAGGACAGCTTGTCAGATATAGAAACTTACTTATGTGGTCGAATTTTCAGTTGTTTTGCTGTCTTGGACAGCAAATCTTCATATCGCTTATCGGTAAGCACGGTTTTCCCAAAATCGATCGAACCATACACGACCAACTGTTCTTGCTCCTTTTCCAATATTCCTGTGTGTGTGTGTGATAGAAAAGGAAAACATGAACAAGGTGAAAATGAATTATCACCCTTCAGCCATTGGCACACGTAAGGCGAGATGAAAGTTGAATGAAATACAGCAGGCATGTCACGTGTGACTACGAGACGTTTCTTCCCTAGTTCGGACAATCGTTCGCCGACTGCATCATCGGCGAACACGAACAATATGACCTTTGTACCAGTGAAAACAGTAGTTTCGAGACAGTTGTAGGAAAAGTATTCATATAACATCAAGTTGGGGGTTTGGTTCATTGTTCACATATCAGGCAAAGAACTGGCTCTTTGCTGTAAGGCAGGAGGATTTCGGAAGCCTATTCCTGGTGCCTACATGTCCGAAGTTCAGTAGAAATTACAACGCTAGTATTGGGAAGATGAAGCATCGATAAACAGTAACCTAATTACAGTACATCATCTTGAAACAAAGGTGTAGGTGTGAGGTACAACGTCCAAATACCTGGGTGCAGCCTCAATTGGATTAGCCCCATTCCACATGACGCACCACTCACCACGGTTTGATCAGCGAATGAAGTTAGCTACGCTCATTTATTAGGGTTGTGCTAGTAGTGTCTAGCAAGGTTCGGTTTCAACCTACACAACACTTGGGACCCCTGCGAACTATGACATCATGTGCTATGGTGATTCCATCACAAGATGGTCGGTCGCCTTGAACCATATTCCCAGGAGTGTGAGATAGGACAAGCGAAGTGGCGTTACGGTGCAGTGACAGACTTTGAAATATTTCACAAAAAGTGTAATCTACAAGAAAGCAGGTATTACCAAAACTTATGGCTTCTGTAATCTTAATCGGACTGCCTGGGTAGTCCTAAAATATCCCTAAAAGTCAACTCACATGTAGTATATTCCAACAGGGATGTCTGACTAACATAACAAAGTGGGTGTCAGACCCCTTCATGAATAAACAATCTACATCTTTTTTAATTTACGATCTGTCGAGACCGTGGTGAACCGACCTATCCAGATAGAGTCGTTGGATTGTTAAAGAGGAGTCAAGTGCTTTGTTGAGAGTACCACCGGTGTAACGTACAAGTGAGGCACAGTATACTAGTGCTGTACTTCCGTACCTCGTTCCACTCTTATTTAATTGACCCAGTAAATGAAACAGTATTCAACCGAGCCTCTATCCATGAGAAAAACGTCTCCATCGAGGAGACAGTTCTGACGAAAGCATTTTTTCATTGAGGCATCCCTCGAGAGGACACCTGCCGCGGAACCAGACAGGGACAGTTTCTTGCTCCTCAAACGGATGAACTAGTCCCAAAGATGGCAAAACGGAGAATCTTCGTGTCACCAACCTAGGTTTGTCTGCACTGGAAGCTCTTCACGCAAGTGGATGACTCCTGAAGGGAGCTGGCTTAGATTAGCCAGCAATGCAGTAAAAACATGTTCGTTGGGACTGTCCATAGTTGAAACATCGACCAAACGAAATCCAGATGTTATGCACAATGTCACAGTAATTGTTGGGCTCATTATGATGATTACTGTTTGCACTGACTTCGACCCGTGTGGTCGACGAAAACTCTGGACAGCTTACTGCTGGCTTCACTTTTCTTGGAACTCATAAGGTAAGTGTGTCCGTTGATTTCCGCGTAAGGCTGAGAGCAACGGATTGCCTATGAATGTTAAATATGTGCAAGCGCCTGTAAATGCTTCACGTGATCGTAGTAGACAAGGGCACTCTGCAAAACCATGTCCCTCAACAAGTGAACCAAACGCAGTGATGGTTCGGATCGGGCAATTTAGGAAGTTTATTGCGGAATGAGTTGTCAAACAGAAAGGCCCGTTCGCTCCAGCTGTAACTGCCAGTCGGCCACCGACAAACCCGTCGATCGAGTATCTGTGCCGATTCAGTACTGATAACGGACCGCTTGGGTTAGCTGCTCAAGTCACACAGGGATACACACGCGTTTATCGGCCAGTCACCCACCTTGGCACCTGGGTTATGATCTTGTCCTAATGGCGGTGAACAGCAGTCCTAGCTTTCGATCAACGCAACGCACATCATGTACATCATCCAACTGAAAAGTGACGTGTGGAGTCAGCTATGCATTAAATTGTAACTGAAACATCGATGTATTTCTATACAACGCGTCACTGGATATCTTGATAACCTGGCGGGCAGCCTGAATTCTGAAAAGGGGTGTATGGTGTTGTGCGTATGCGATAAGTTTTAATTTCCTAAGGCACCGTATTTTCATCTTGAGGGGACGATGAATTCGTCGACAGGACACAGGAAATCAGCTTGATCTCGAAACTTCCTGAAACCATTTACCGTGGTATCTACAGTTCAAAATGAGAAAGGGAGGGCGTTATTTTTTCAAGGTCCGTTGCATAACTCCAAAACGGTGCACTCATCCGACAGTCATTGGTAGTTGATCAAATGACTGTGGCTACCACTGACAATGCCTTAACTACTGATATTCCGACGCATTCACCGATGCACCGCGCTTCTGAGTGCAAAATTGTTCAGCGCATGAGAGCGCATTTCGACGTTAGCCATGTTTTGGTGTATTGTATACATGTGATCTCACCAAGGACATAAAGCGACATACCGAGCCAAACAAAAAATATGTATGTTTGGACATACCCGGAATAATAGTCTGTGCCGTGACACGAAAGCCTCGATAGTCAATAATCGCAGTGCCCAAAGTATGCAATCCGGCCTGGTCCAGCATGGAGTAGGTTCGAACGCCACTCAAATCGCTCGACTGATTGAGAAACAGTGTAAGAAGGCATAGTTTAGGTTATGGGGGCCAGAACACACATGGCTTCGTGACACTTATGTCAAAACATCGAACGTCACTCTAGAATAGCGATAAAATGATCGTTCATTCCGTATGTACACTCAACCCTAAAATAAAAAAGGAATACCAGTGATTCTCACTTCTGACGCCGGCCTAAGAGGAACAATTAACTAACGCTGTGATATGTGTACCCAATAACAGTATGCCTGTAAATGAACAACATACGGTAGCCACGTAAGCAGCGTGTTCCCCTCCGAAATGTTTGTAATGGTCTTTGACGTCAAAGCCAAGGGAGAAAAACATGTTATTCCAAATGAACATTTGTTGTTTGCGCGTTTCTCCCGGGTTGATAGCCATTATATCACCATTTACGACACTCATGGCGGCGCGAGTTGCAGCGGCCACGAAGTCGCTGTTCGATTTAAATATTGCCCGATCCCGCAGTAATCGCTCAGTAAGCCGCTCCTGAGGAAGTTCGTGTGTCACCTGTAACTCCTCGTTCCAATCTCGTGTCTGGCCAGGAAGATTCTCCTCACAGGCCATACGGGAAGAGAACGCTGGAAAATGAGAAGTGGGCATGAAAGTGATTTTAAACTAAGTTAGCGCAAGTGGACGGACCGGTTGCCCAACAAAAATCATTGAAATTAACTAAACATGATATGAAAATGTGCCTGTCCAATTCCAGAGAGTTTTGAACACTATAAGTTGATGTGTTAACTGTCACAATTGCAGTGTGTTGCAGTTTAGCGCCAGTGGCTTCTGCTGGTATATTGTTTGTGAGAGTGACTACTTCATCATCACCGACAGCCTGACATCAGTGTTCAAAACCGATGCTTCACTGCCGCACAACCATGACTTATTTGAAAGCCTTATTGTAAAAAAAGAGTAAAGGTGGATGGGGGAGGGACTTAGTGCTAGCCTAACACAATCATTCCGAGGTGCCTACACCTCCACACATTCAATCAGGCAAGCTGGATAAAAACTGATAACAAGAACGCCACTGACATCGGTTGGCAGCCATATCTTGTAATGTCTCATACCAGGCACAGTGAGGATCACGCGGTCCCCATCCTGGAAGGCGAGTAGCACTGACAGCACCTAAGCGTTTCGTGATCTTCATACTCCTCTGCCAAGTTAAGGGTTGGCTACCTCTCTGTTTACGCCACTCTGAGTTGGGCATGGAAAACAGCACTCTTTTTGGCAAACGATGGTTCGGCATACGTAACACATGTCCCAACCAACGTAGCTTCTGGTGCTGGACACATTCTTCAATGGAAGTTACACAACCGAAAACGCGCTTTCTAACTGCCTAATTACGGATTCGCCGACACCAACCCACACGAGCTATGGTTCTGAGACAACGATTGTCGAACACCTGAAGGCGTCTCAGGTCCGCTGCTCGAATAGGCCA
>NW_008751854.1:775733-794610 GCF_000715545.1 Opisthorchis viverrini | reverse complement strand
CAGGCCGGAATCCCGCTTGCTGCTCTCGAGTCAGCATCTCACGAGCCACCGTAAGGCGACGAAGCACAATTGACGCCAACAGTCTCGTTACAACTGGGGTCAAGCTGATCCCCCTGTGGTTACCACACTCACAACAGTTAACCTCACTCAACAATTTCAACGATTCCCTCTTGGAACAAGCGGCAGTAGAAACAACGTCCGGCTCGTCCTTTGATGTGTAAACAAATAGTAAATCTTCCCCCAGAACAGACGACCTGTGATCTCTTCTTCCACATAATTAGAGGGAGGACGTTTGAATATATACTAGGCATTACAGTAAAGAAGATATGAAAGCAAAATAGCGATCGGTAGTTTGGGACGAGCGATGCTGAAACACAAAGCAGTAGGAACTAATGTGCCACTAGTGCGTTTTATTTCAGCTAATCGTAGAACAAGCTAAAAAGTTAAACCGAAGCACCCGTTCTCCAATTTTGAGGTTACATTTCGATCCCATTCATCTCTTCAAACATGAGATGAAGTGAAACATGTTTCAGAAAGAAGGCCACCAATACGTCGACTGAAAGGATGAGCTCCCACAGCTTTGCCTGTTGCGGGTGAGTGGTCCTTCGTTCGCACGGGTTCGTTTATGGCCAGAAAACTATTTCATGCTGACGGGGCTTACGTCATGAGGAACTAGTGTAGCGTGAGATATCAATACGCGACCGTAAACTGCAAAGAAAAAAGGGTCACAGTAACCGAGTCCGGCGGTATTGTGGAAGTGGAAGTAAAGTTGTCTCGGCCTGAAATAAATTTGCGGACAAAGGGACACTGAGATACTGTCCACTGAAACGGAAGCAGGCGAAACTAGCACCCCACATTCCAGCCTAACAAATGGAATTCGTCAACGACAAAACGAAAAACGACAAAGACCAGAACGTACGTACCGAAACGGTTTTCTGTCAAAATACGGCAATCTATACAACTTACCCTCTTCCTTTCGAACTGAATCCGGAGTATGCTCGAATGATGGTGCCAACCAGCTGTGAACCTGATACGGGCTCGGAACACGCTCAAAAGGATGCTTGGACGCCCGGCGTTTCAACAAGGCCTCAAAGTTCCGTTTAAAACCAGGACTGAGTTGCTTAAGAAGGTCTACTAGGGAATGAGCCACATAAGCATGTGGTGTCGGGTGGGGATTGAATTCATTTTCCGTTGACCTACACAATGACAACAGAAAACAAGGTAGTAAAGGGGAGACACAATAGAGCGATATTTCACTAAGCTTCTTTTGCTCACAAGGTTCAGAAAATTAACTCATTGCCAACGGCAAGTGAAAATACAGAATAGGTATCAGCTAAGGTTGGCTTGCATACGTGTTCAAGGCACGTTGAGAATCCATCTCAAAGAAAGGTAGAATGTACTGGACGGATCCTCACCCCCAACGTGCTATGGGAACGGTCCAGCGGCACCCTTTTCTGATGTGATCAGTGGGCTGAAAATAACTCAGTGGATAAGATACCAGCTTAAGGACCGGAAGATCCGTGGTTCGAAACCAGCCTTAGCATCTCGACTGCTCCTGTCTAGGTCTGGGCAACCTGGCAGTATCCCAGCCCTCGTGTCCACTTCTGTTGACATGGCAGCTAGGCACGAAAAGGTACTACAGCTGAACGATTTCGTTTTTGCACAATCACTCCAATTCAAGGTTACCGTGCAACCAGACGTAGGCAGTTCACTTTATTGTGCGTGAAACCGTAAAGACACTTGGATATTCCTACGGCAGTGAAGCATCGGTGTTGAACACTGATGTCATGCTGTCGATGATGATGATGATGTTGCAATGACCCCGCGGACCACAATGGCTGTAAGCTAGTTCCACAAGACCCAACAACGACAGGAACTCCAGAGAGAAGCAATCAAACTGAAAGCAGCGAGACCCCATACTATGATGCATGCTCAGGATGATGCATCCTGAGCATAAAGTTGTGCTGTCTTCAGACGACCAGCAAATCCATATTTACAGAAGCAGCGATGCAACCTTCTCCCGAGGAAGGACGGGTTACAAAAAATCGGTCTGATAATCCGCATACTCCGATCGCCCAAAGGTTGACCGCGACGGCTGGTGAGTTAACCATTACGGTCTGGAAGCAAATAAGCTTTGTCATGAGCTCGATGCGGCCGTGCACGGTAGCATGAGAAGTGAGACATATGCTTTATTCCATGCGCTCTGGGACTGGGCCAAACCCCTGAAACCGAGAAGGTTGAACTATTGAGTCATCGGCTCCCGAATGGGTCCCGCAAGAAATCCCTACATCCTCCTACCGCTTTGTAGGTTAGACGTTTGAGTCAGAGGGTCAAGATGGAGTAACTTAAATGAACGCTTTTTCTCGGCCTGGGTAACCGGAAAATATCATTTGCTTGCAGTTTTGTCCACCGATATCTCCCCACACTCCCTTTCCACCCCACAAGCGAAAGTTGCCTAAACATTTGACTGTCCGTTGTCTGACCCATATGCCTGATTCAACCCACTGCCCATTAGCGATAAACAAAACCCACGAGATTCTTCCTACTTTCTAGGGGAATTCAGCTCCCATACTCTACGTCAAGCTGACGAACAGATAAATTTGCCCCACAC
Organism: Opisthorchis viverrini; assembly: GCF_000715545.1. Taxonomy (NCBI): domain Eukaryota; kingdom Metazoa; phylum Platyhelminthes; class Trematoda; order Opisthorchiida; family Opisthorchiidae; genus Opisthorchis; species Opisthorchis viverrini. The sequence continues at coordinate 791,999 of NW_008751854.1, read as the reverse complement.
CTCATACTCGCTTAAACGTTCAGCCGTAGCACCCTTCTGGTGCGTAACTGCCGTGCCATTTGAAGGAAGCACGAGGACTGGGACAATGCCAGGTTGCCCAAACCTACAGAGGGGAAGTCGAGAGGCAGAGGTTGGGTTCGGACCACGGACCTTTTGGTTAGAAAATTTGCGCTCTTGCCACTTGAGCCATCTCGCGCCCAGTGTGGGTTATACTCAGCTCCGTATCGCAAAACACTTCACTGAACAGGATTCCGAAGAATAGTCACTGAGCCGTTCGGTTATCAAGGTTAATCACGCTGAATGCCCCTCAATAACATAGTGTAGGCGTAGGTGCCCACGGACTGCAGTTTTGACGCTGAAGACACTTCCCAAAGAGATTTATCCCAGCTCATTCATCAGACAGGAAACACTGATACTGATATCCTCGACAGCGATATGAATACCAAAGTCCGTGTTTTGAGCTCCCGGGAAACATTTTTCGACATAAACACGACTAGTGTAAGCTAGCTGTCACCATGTACAAATCAACCGTGGATTCAACTGGACCACGTGGCTAATAGCCAACCTGGTGAAGAACCACAATTCGAGAGCGAGTTTTCTACTGAGTTTCAGCTTGGTTTTCATCGCGCCAAAGTGCCATTACACATGACAGTTCACGTTCCTTCAGGCAATCGCAGGTCAGCAAATAGCGTGCTGATCCACCATCTTCTAATGACCACTGAATATAGTCGAAAACGCTAATGAGTGGCGCTAGAAAAACCACACCAACAGGTAATGAGTACGATGGCTCGCACAAGTCCCTCAAACGTCGAAAAGCGCAAGGTGAAACCGAGAACTCTGGTGGACAATGAAAGCTCGAGTGATGAAGAAGGCCTTTGTCACCGGAAATAACTGTACCGTACACTAATTCATATTACCGATTGGCAAAAACAAGGCAGCTGTCGGCGGAACGATAAGTGAAGCTGCTTCACTAATGGGCCATACACTTCAATGAACGGTTTAACTGGCCTGCTGCCACACAAGTGAATGGGAGTGAATGGGATGTAAAACTTAATTGACCGTTACGGGAAAGTAAACCCGATCTATTTCTGACCGGACCGGACGGCATGTATTCAGTCATTTTCAAAGGTGAAGAATCCCCGGTTACCCACTTGACGAAATTTATTGCTGCCATGTGCGGTGAAGAGGAAACGTACGCTGAATGCGACACACAGAGTCACTTCCACCTTCAAAAAGGATACACGGAATATGTGTGAATACTGTCGTGGCATTAGCCTGGTACCCGTGGCTTCGAGGAAGCCCTGTGGTCTCATTCTTTGAAAGTTGGCTGAACACAGAGAACATTGTATCAGTAATGCTGAAGTACGCCGAACGTTTTGCAGAAGAAATAACCCGCTCACGAGAGATGAAAAGATCGCCATTCACAGATTGCACTGCTTTGGTTACGTGCTTCGTATACCAGTCGACCGACTTCCTCTGGAAGACCGTCTTCGCAAAAACGCACGCGGAAACGAGCCAGATGTCAAACTACAGAAGGGAAATATGGATGCAGAAAACTCAGCTGAACTAGTTATTGACTCCTCTGTTGGTGGAGACTCCGAGACGAGAGGCGTTAGTATTTAGAAATATTGACAGGCATGGCCCAGTCGCGCGATTAATAGCGCGTGTGACTTCAAGTTGTGGCCTGTAATACACAACTGCTCCTTCTGATCTCCAAGGTATGAAGTCCATTGTCACTACTTGATTCACGTGTCAATTATATCGGCCACTGCCTCCAACGCATAGCTATCCAGCTCTATCTCTCCAGATCATCAGCGAACGAAATGGTGACGGCTACTGTCACTGTATATGGACGTGCTTTCTACGGCTGGTGATGTTGTATAATATCATGATGAGTATACAATGACAGAGGAGTTTATAGTATGGGCATCTGTAACTTCACTAGAAAGTCCTCCCGGTCAGTCAGCTATAAACGACGTACCAAGGGTGATTTGATTCCAGCTGTTACAATTTCGGTCACCGGAAAATGAGGATACGTGGGAGATACAGTCAAACATTGGAGGTGATAGCATGATAAGTTCGCAGTGTATATTGCTCCAATGGACAGCTACTTGCTGAAGGCGATGCGCGAACACCACTGACTGCGCGATTGAGCCATGTATGCCAGTGTCATTAACCACTGATCAGCAATATCCCGGGGTCCCCATTCAGCTAAGTGACAGCCGTCAACCCAAATGAGTTTACTGATCAGTGTTCTCAAACTTTGTTGCCAGGTCATAGAGTGCTCATATTCCGGTCGCTTTAATTCAGCACAGCAAACAGAACTATGTGAGGCAGATAGTCCTCTGGCATGCGAAGTACAATTCTAAACAGCGACAAATGGGAGTTTGGCTGGACATCTCCCGACAGTGAAGTAGTGCCAGTTTCGTTGCCTCCGTTCCAACTTTTACCTGGATGCAAGGTTCTCCTCAGATAATTCCCTTTGGTAAATGGTGTGTCATGGTGTGTGGCTACAATAATCCATCCGTAAAGGTCACTGCCCTTGAAAGGTAGCAGTTACACTTCATTCCGGATTTAGTGCAAAATAACTCTTCAAAGGGAACTAATACTGCAGGAAGGGAGGCAAGTTTCATTTTCCTCAGCGTCATCCCTTCAGTGAGATCAATATAACGGCTTAAAATGCTAAGACCGACGACTAAGGAAATGGAAGATGGGCGATCAGATTAGCCGTCAAACAAAAGTATTCAGGGTGAAAAAGGAACACAGGGAACATGCTCATCAGATTATACGGGAAGCGTTAAGGCCCAGAAGTTATGTGAAAACCGGCTAACTTACATATTGACAAAAAAGCCTCTAGGACATGCCGTAATGTGGTAACGCTTGTCCTCTAGTGTATGGAAGAAAATGTATATCAGATCTCCAAGAAGCCGTCGGGGAGGAGGTGGCGGATTCCAATTGCTATAGTTGAGTTGACGTACGCATCGTATAGGTTTGCCTTCATGCTCAAGGGGATGTAATGGACACAGCGGAAGATCATGGGGTCCATTATTACAAAACCCGGGAAGAATATGCTCTGGAGGAGTGAATTCCATACGGGAATCTATGCGGGACTGGACACTCTTCCGATCTGCGCAATAAAAAATAAAAACATGTTGGGAGAGTTGGCAGTTACTTCCGAATTCGACAAATTGCAAGAGTGGCGACAAAAAGGCAGCCAATAAACCATACCGGAATACGCCACAAGCACTGACTCTATCGCTTGCGAAGCCCACTAAACACGAACGAAGCGCTAAGTAATCCGGTAACATGCAGCCACGGGGATCGGTTACGTGTCACGCACGGTAGCATCTCCAAATACGTACAAGCAAGCGCGGTATGCCTGTGACTCTCAGACACTGTTCTCCAAGATTCGGTCTTTAGAATTAGCGTAGGCCAGCATGGCATCTACTACACGGGGCGGGCAATAAAGCATCTGCGTGCCATGCGGGAATACAAGGTGGACCAAACTAAAATCGATCGTCTGGCTGAGTCCAGTGACAAACTGATCGGGCTGACGCACACTTGGTGTTTGTGTACGTGAATGCGAATGTGTGTGTGCGAAAAATAATAAAAACCACATGAAAAGGGGAAAGTCACAAGACGAATTAGCGCATGGTAGAAAAACCGACAGAAACAACGACTGTCTGGTGTTAGTGACTTCTGGTCTAGTGTTCACTTATTAAAAGCAAAGCTCAGGAGAAATATCTTGGTTTTTTCAGAGACATCGTTACGAACCGTTCAACTGAGTCAGGATTGGGGGACGCGATAGAGGAAAAAGAATGAAGAAAGCCATCACAAGTAGCACACCTGCACGTGCAGGCGTGAGCTGAAAACAAGGCCACTGAGCTCTCGATACCATGGAGGCCGATTTGCCACAAGTCAGTTACTTGAATCACATTTACAAGAGAACGGAGATGCCCGTGATATAGGAAATGGTCTTGGTCCACAATAGACTCTACAAGTAACCGTACTGTTACGGAATAAACTGCTGGACCGGAACGTGACTTAGAGGAGCACGAGACTGCTTGACAGACGAACATCCGAGCATCAGCTTGACACTCTTATGTCTGTTCGAATGTTTTGGACTGGGTGACCAAGAGACAATAAGAAATTGGATGGTTTTGGTCACGAAGGGGTAAAATGATGCAATCGGTATTAGGATTATAGTTCGACCAGTCCCGATCAAAACCATCATGAGTTGGTGTAACCAACTAAAAGGACAGTGGTCCTCAACTGAGGCGAGGCAGCCAATCAGCTGACTCATGGTATCGATACGCTAATTAGCACAATTTGAGTGATTGGATAAAAGCTTTGCCCTCGCAAGTAGGATAATGGAGGCCAGACAAACTCTGGCTTGAACGGCAACCAAAATGTGGCGTACCACTGACATCATCATCCCGGAAACCCCATTACAAGATATAACTAACGTTCCTCACAAAAGGTCAGTCACGCATACGGGACTTGCCCCCAGCCGTTGATGATACACGACTTTCGAGGTAACTGACTGGCCTCTCCCTTAGGTTGGCGAAAGTCTTGGAGTCCCACTTACCAAAAATGATAAAAGCTTAGTAGCAGTTATCTACTGTCCACCCGATAAATTGCAGACAAGGATAAAAAAATTCTAGCAACCCACCGATACACATCCAACATGGGACACAAACACACACACAGGTTTTCTTGAACTTCTTTCCTTGATTTGAGACTGCTTGAAAAACTAGGGATCTAAGCCTACAATTAAGCAAGTGCGACCCACCTCTTAACTACAGCGACCGATCAAGGAGTTAGCAAGGTACCAACAAACCACCTCTAGAAACTTTGGCTTCTGCATATACACAAAGCTAGAGGTTCCGCAAATCATGGTTCGCGGAGTGGGAGTCCCCTAGACAAGGAGTGTGATACTTTGTCCCGGAAAATGAGGATCCTCATTGACACTAACTCACTTATAAAGTCGTTTGCATTCAAGTTGGATGGTCAACTGGTCCAATGTGGACGGACGCACACCTTGCAAACAGGACCAACTAAGCATATCCGTGGTCGTCTGGGGAGAATACAACGCCCCAAGGAACAACTGTAAATTACTGGCTCGCAAAGACAAGAGCGATTGGCAAGCTTCAACGGTTACTCGTTCTACGATAAACCTCAAACCGTTGCACAAACTCGTCAGCCGACAGGTCAAGTAGATCTTACTCCTTTTCAAGAATAAGGGAACACGAATATTATAGACTACCAACTTTTTGCTGAGACAATTAGTCAACCTTCTTCCCCTACAGTAAAGACTGTTTTTAACGACTTGATGTCCAAGCTTGTCCTCATCGAAAGCGATCCGAGAAACTCCCCGTTCAGAATGTCCCCTGGTAATGACATCGAAACCACATTACTCCAACACATGACAAGCGGCGTGGCTGAGTTTTCTTAGCAAGTCTTTCGACAAATAGCATCCAAGCTGAACCTACGAGGGTAGCAGACTATGCAACTGCCTGACTTTAGGTCGATCACCCTTCTCCCAGTGGAATCAAGCACTACATACCACCGAGTGCACATGTGAAATAAATGTCAGACACAAGTTCAGGCAAAAGGTAATCTCACACAAATATTTTGCTGACAAAGGACAGCTGGTGGAAAGATCTTGATGAGGGCGCAGAGAATGGTGTCAACTTAGTTGACTTATGATGAGGTGCAAAACAAAACCCTACGAAAGAAACTCGCTGTGTGCGGGATGCAAGAAGTTCCTTCAGTGGATCCGGTGCTTTTTAGACCAACAAAAGACAACTGTCTGGGCAACCAGGATCTTGTCAGAATATATTCTGGTACAGTTGTGAGGCAGCCACATGTACACATATCGGCCCTCGTTTTGCAGCATCATGCAAGCTCAGGGAAAACCACCCCTAATGCCAGCCTCACCAACTTTGAGAGCGCAAGCCGCTCCTCTCCTACGCCCCGAAAGATGTAGATGACGGCTTCTGCCCTAGGAGCTTAGCATGCATGTATGCGAACCATACATATACACCAATTGTGGTTCTAGGCCTAAAATTATGGTTAGATGCGGATGCCTCGGAAAAAGATCCGAGTCCTTAATTATCTGTAGACCAGTTTTTCACGCGCATCCGTTAAGTAAACTCGACTCATTTCCTCCACCTGAAGATCGAAGAATAAGGGCAAGTTTTCGTCATCCAACAACTATTTACGGTTCGCCTGGAGAACTTCGACGAACCGTAACAATGATCTTCAGTAGGACTGGAGCGACTATTCTGTCCAGGAGTTCGGATGGTAATTTGGTTTCTGCGGGAATGTGGCGGTTACTTACCGAGATCTCCGGTAATTGTGTTCACGAATGTGAGCGACATCTGTTCACGACCTGCGTAGGCATCACAAGGCTCAACAGAGTACAGAAGATCATGCACGTGTCGAACGTGATTCTTGGCTTCACGCACGCTGTAACGTTCTAAACAGCATTTGAGAACCAAAGGCCGGTTACCTTCAACTACTCTAATCTCGGCACCATCGCTTAGGCCCTCAACTGACTTCAGTTCCGCAAACATATCTAGTGTTTGACCATTAAGCACAAGTGAGAAGCAGGTGCAGCTGCAGGTTTCTTCACGGTCCATAAGGACGCGGTGGATTTCCTGAACTAGCTCAAACGAGCTAACCTGAAAGAATATGAATTTTCATCAAACAACGCTATACCTGTAATTCGAATGGTTCAGAATGTGACGGAATAATCTTGATCGTGAAGGGTACATCCTCAATTGCTTCTGGATCTTGTTTCTCAGAAACCCCATCCCGAACATCTGTCGTTACGGCAGCATTCGACAAACTGGACCCAGAATTTTGTGCTTCTTCATTCAATTCCGTCATTATAAGCAATAGACCAGAGATAAAAGAGATGTGCACAGTTGATTCACCCAAAAGCCACACCCAAACAGGTGATTGGTTCGAAAAGGGTCACTTGACGGTACCAAAGAGCGTCACGTGGACAGTGAGCAGCCCAACGGTGACAGGCCCGCTAGATCGACTTGGCCATTAACCAATAGACAACCGAGGTCTGATGGAGTGTTGGGTTAGTTGTTTGAATGTGGGATTGAAAGCCCCGGTTCAAATCCAGACTCTGTTGCTCCAGTTGTTTCCAGTTTATTAGTCTCAGCAAAGGAGGTATATTTTTCTCCGAGTAACATTGTGCTGATTTCATTCAGTATTCGGAAGAGATTGGTACACCACCGAAAGCGGCAGGAGGCTGGAGTGTCACAACAACACCTTGTCAGTTGTGCCAGCAGTCATTCCCAGCACATATGTGAGAGCAGTTGTACGTTGTTTCTAACCAGGCTGGTGAGTACATCAGATTTTATGTATACGGCCCACTTTATTTGACCACGTCTGAAGTTAAAGTATTTGTAATTACTGCCAACGCTATCAGGAAAATTACCGTAAGAGACTAACTAAGGAAACTCAAAAGTATGTCAACTTAACAATGGCAAGCAAAAAAAAGCATGGTCTATTTACAATCGCTTGTGTCCCTTGCTGAAGTATGCCCTAAAATATTTTAAACTACTTATTAGCAATTCTTCGCCCAAGTTACACTTTTTTCCCACAATGAGCACTTGGCTTCTTCCAAAAATGGATTAGGCTTTATTCTGACTTGAGAGCGCGCCCTTCTTGTTCCTGGAACGAGCGAACCAATCAGAATGCAGACTTGTATGTGAGCCCGATGCCCGGAGTGCGTGCGAAAGGGACCTTGAAGACTGGATAATGCGCCAATGGTATTGGTACGATTTCGGATATGTGCTAAATAGGCTCACTTGTGCTACACAAATAACCGGTATCCAAAAGACGGAATGAAAGTTCATCCTGAACGGTGAAATGGACAATATTTGTGTTTTGGATAATTCTGATGACAGAAATATATTAAAGGATTCATGGATTGATACACAGGATCGAAACGATTTCCCAAGCGCCCCGGGTTGGGTTTGTTCTTGTCGTTCAGCGGCTTCCGTTTACCTGGTAGGCACAAGCAAATGAGGGTATCGAATTTTCCTCGCGGGAAAGTTGGCTTACCAGCATGAGGCTCGACTGGAAGTGCGTCTAATAGTTCTTTGAACTATATATATNATATATATATATATATATGCAGCGCGGACAACTGTCGCGAGGTTTTCCGGGAACCAAATACCAGAAAGAAAATTCATGCCTAATCAAGGTGTGAGCTCTGAGCTCGGAAACCTCATAATTATGTACCGGCAGTATGTTAGTTGGCTAACAGTGAGCAACCTTTTGATCAAACTTTGTTTTACTATTAAGCCCCTTCAGAGACCAAAACATGCCCGAGGAAGGAGACCGGGTATCGCGTGACCCGTTTCCTAGTCCACGCATTTAAAGCCGACATCATTTTCGTAACAGTTCTCTGGATATTTTCAATGAGTAGACTGCCTGATCGGCATAATCAAGAGCGATCTGACGTAAGCCCCTTAGAATACCATGCGAGTAATATGGGGAAGGTGCGACGGATTTGTTGAACGCCGGATGCCCATTAAGTTTACTTTTGATGTTGCAGTGATAAGGATATGCTTATAGGGAATAATTTACTTAGATCTGTCTTAGTATCTATTCTCGTTGCGTCTTCCGGTCCGTTTTTACCACGAACTAGAGAAGCGTTCGCCAAGTCTCTACTGAGTGCCATATGGGCGTCTTTTTCGCCATTCGTGGGAGGATACCAGTCCAACGATCACTGCTTTCAGCGTCTGAATGCATTTGGAGGGCACTGGCATTTGAACTCCAGGATTTCAAATCTTCCACAAAACGTTGACATGAAAGAACCCCTGAAGGTCTTTCCCCTGGAGTATCGTCGCTTCCGAGGGGACCTAAGTCTTATTTACACCCTGTTTGAACAAAGCTTGGCAAACAGATTTTTCACCGTTGACCCAGCAAACACCCGGCGGGGGCATAGTAAGAAAATTTTCAAGCTCAGAACGCACACATTCATTAGACAAAATTGTTTCTCATTTCGGGTAGTAGCTGCGTGGAATGACTTTCCTCCGGCGGCTGACCATGCTCCCTCTAGAACCCATTCTAAAGCAACGTTGGACATTTATTTATGGAAATCCTCGTGCTGGCAAGCATACTGCCCCGTGCTGAGAACATAAGTAACAATGCTACACCCTTTTTCACTTGTGCCTTTCAGGTGAACGACAGCCACTGACCGACAAGAACAAAACCGACCCGGGAATCTTGGGCAAAAGCCTCGATCTGTGTATCAATCCGTGAATCCGTGAATCTCGCGTAAACCGGCTGTGGCAACTTCATATACCTTTGAACTTACCTCCCATCTTGAATGATTGACCGTTTTGTTTTTGGTATATTTGTACCCTATTTCAGTTTGACAAGGCATTTATATATTCCGTTTTCTTTGCCACCCAAACAGTTTTTATAGCTTCGGTTATAATATTTTTGTACCAAAAGCTTTGTCTGCGACGAAATCGGTTTAGGCACCAGCTTGCAACCCTGTTGATCCATGTCAGTTTGGAGTTCTTCACCGTTTATCAAAAACCGTTGGGGTTTGTAATTTTGTACAGCACGTTTGCGTGGCCGTTCGTTCGGAGTTTTCCCGGTTTGGTTGCTAATGTTTGTGCTTGTTGCTCAACAAATCGGAGCATTCGTTACACCGCTGAGAAAATGCAAAATTGTGATAGTCCGTGACGTTGAAAATTCACTCACCTAAACAAAATGCTACGATAAGTTCAACTGGAGGTCCAAAGTTGATTAGACTAACTCCCTGTATAGGTCACAGCATCGAAAACCCCATAGTGTCGGCAAGTATAATATATGTGTGCTTCCATTGAGCAGCGTGTGCTGTCGGAGAGGTCAGCAGATTTAAATAGTTCACGCGACGGGTTAAATACAAGGCGCTAAACGAGGATCTGCGACGCGCTTGCCTTCATCGCACCTTGGTAACTGAGAGAACCGCCGGATACTTGTCTCCTGTGATTCCGGTTTGAGCGAATCCTTTGCCTTTGGAGGACACAATCTTCTCGCGTTTTAAAACTACGATGCGCGCCGCCTGTAATTTGTAGTTTCCTGGATGCTAACCTTGCCGCGGCTATTGGCAGACCCAAATTGAGTTCGCCAAAACTATAGGGTTTTCGAAATTGCCATTTTAATGCGGAGTTAGTCTAATCAATTTGCACCTTCCCGCGACATGATGCACGTAGCATTTTGTTCAAGTGAGCGAAATGTCAAGGTCATAGACCATCGCGGATTTGCATTTTATGCCGGTTTACGTGACATAGAACAGGCATGCGATTCATGCACAAGCCAGCATTCTGATTGGTTAGTTATGCACAAGCCAGGAAGCGCGCGCGTTCAAATTGCATTTGTGCACAAGCCAAGAAAAAACAAGTTAAATGGTTGAAGCGTATAAACCAAGGAAAGATGGACTGTCAGTGCAAGCGAGAAAATAGCCTGGAACAATTTTAATGATTTATTGCAGGATACCTCTGCTTGTATGCGTGAAATACTTGCCATAGTACGTTTATAAAATAAAAAATCTTAACATCACAGAATTCATCCGCGAACCTTAACGTATCCAACGAACCGATTTTATTCACACAACTTTCTTCTGTTTACCCACATCATTTCTTGCAATCAAAGCTTGGGAGGAACTCGACATTTGTGTTTTAGGAAATCTCGATTCAAACTTGACTATAGTCATGGATATGTAACCATAGCCAAAACTTCGCACTCGGAACGTTAAGTTGCTTTCATCTTGGTGAATCATTTTTAGTGCTACATATGACTCAGCAAAAGCAGTAGCATCCTACTAAATGACATGTTAACCGGGGAAGTCGAAAAGTTGCCGAGCGCCGTCGCCCGGACTTGATCCGCCAACCCTTAGGTCCGCCCCCGAGCTTACCCCGCTAGGCCACCGAGCCACGGGTGGCTGCTGGTGCAAATTTCTGTTGAGCAGCTGGGCCTCGTATGCAGTGGTTGTATGTTTCGGTATGGATCACGTGGCTATGACCAGCCAATCATTTGCTTTAGTTTGGCTTGTGCATGAATCGACTTCCCATAGAACACGGAATCGCACTTTAGCATATTTTGGCGTTCCCCGGTGTTCCTGAAGAATAAAATAACATCTTAAGTGTATTTAACGCAAATGCCACCCTCTAGGATCAGTCGTGGACGTTTGTTTACTTTAGACGCTTCAGATTTAACAAATGGGATATTTTTGCTCGGCGAACCTGCTCACAACACATTTTCCTCATGGAGCTCATATTCCATTAAGTGCAATAAAGTTAGATAACAGCACAAACTTGCGGTGGCAGTGCGAGGGACATCTGTGGATGATCCCCTTTCCCAGATATGCACAACTAGCTTGTAAATAATAGTGTTGCGAGATAGCTGTGGGCGACTTTCCTATTATAACTATGACGTTCTGTAGGTGATGACCACCATAAAATGGTCACCACGATGACGATACCCGTTGTCACTCACCTCGACTACCTTTTGTAGCCGCTGGATCCGTGTCTATGTGCGACGCTAATTACGGTCCCCCACATATGTGCGGCAGCCCAATCCAATGAGCAACGAAGGCCCGTTGTACTCGTATCTCTACTAGTTTTCATTCATCTCGACTACGTGTTGTAACTGCTAGGCCCACGTTTATGTGCAATGTTGATAATGAGACCGCACCTAAGCACAGCAACATAATCCGATGGTAAATGACGGTCTTTTTACCCTTAACCAATCCAATGAGCAACGAAGGCCCGTTGTACTCGTATCTCTACTAGTTTTCATTCATCTCGACTACGTGTTGTAACTGCTAGGCCCACGTTTATGTGCAATGTTGATAATGAGACCGCACCTAAGCACAGCAACATAATCCGATGGTAAATGACGGTCTTTTATACCCTTAACTATACGTGATGCCGCTTGTCTTCGCTAGCTACAGTAAACATCAGTGCACTATATATGCCGACCGATACAAATAAGACCTCAGCTATGCGTGATAGCCACATCTGACAGCCTGTTATACTCACAACTGTACTCGAAGTCATCTAACTTGGCTAGTGATCGTACCTGTTGAGTCAGTGTCTTTGTGCATGCATACTTGATCTAATGGTGAACGATGGGCCTAATACTAGAAACTGTAAGCGATATTGCCTACCTTGACTAATTATTGTAACTGCTAGGCCAGTGCCTATATGCGACTCTGTTCAGTAGGCCTCAGCTGTGCGAAGTGTCCTGAGTTAACTCCCAACGATGGCCCGTCGTACCCATAAGTGTGCGCGCTCTCGCTCCTCTGCCACTTATATCATCATGGAGAGCATGAAATCAGTGTTGAACTTCGATCTTCACTGCCGTACCTGCCTGCTACGCACAGTAAACACCAAACCAGTATCTACGCGGGTCGATAGAAACCAGGTTCCAACTATGCGTGACATCTTAACGACCAACAGCTGCCCGTCATACTCGTAACTGCAGTTGAATCGCCTACCTTTGCCTGCTTATCGTAATTGCAACACTTAGTGTAAAGCTGACGGTCTTTCATACTATACACGATGCCGCTTATCTTCGCTACCTACAGTAAACATCAATCCAATATATATGCCGACCGGTAAAAACAAGGACTCAACTATCGGTGATAGCATAACCTGTCAGCCGGTTATACTCACAACTGTACTCAATGTCACCTAACTTGGCTATTTATCGTCATACTCATACTTACCCGATGCCGTTTATGTTTGCTACCTCCAGTAAACATCACAACTGTAGTCGACGTAACCTACGGTGACTACCTATAGTGACTACCAGGCCCGCACACATGCTCGTAGCTAACCGTAATGCCCCGGCAACACATAAAAGACTAACCCAGCGACCAACGGTGGTCATCACCTGTCAAAATGCAATCACCACCCATTTTGATAGCGCACTCCTTGATTGTACACTCTTCATTGTACCCCCTCGACCACTCCCTCCATTACCCGAAACAAGAGCTGTCGCTCACCTCGACTACTTAGCGTAACTGCTATTTGCTTTGCAGATTATGGGGCCTCACCTATGCACGGCAACGTAATACAATGGGCTACGACGGCGCTCCATACTCATAACTCCACGCGTTGGTAATGCGCCCGCCATGAATTTACGAAAACACCATTGGCGAATTGCATTTTATTCATTGGCATCACTGATACAAGCTTAACTGGTGGTCGCTCCGTTTTTCATTTTCTTAAGATCCACATCACCGGACAAGGATTTTGAAACGGAAAATGGGCAAGCAACTAACCTTTTGGAACAGCATTTAGGCATCTGGAAGTAATTGAATTTTATTTGTTTGCTTGTCTAGTGGTTAATAATTCCCATTACCCTGATGAGGGATAAATGTATAGTGGTTGCGAACTGCCATGGGTTCATTGATTCGACGTTCGAGGCCTTCGAGTTACAATCACACGAATTCCTCGTCATCACGGGATTCGAAAGCAAGGTCTACAAAGCGTATGCTAAGAAATTAGGCCTCAAATTACCGGTCTCCATCAGCTCCGAAATTGGACAAAACAGTTTTATTGCGACTGTCTTACGGGGCAGACTCCGCTTTTTCTCCATGGACCAATCAAGATCAACACCAAAGCAAGCTCTTTTAACTCACCGGCAGGTGGACTGACCGGAAACTAACGGGAATATTTTAATCGTACGCGCCTGAAGATTTTCTCCACACAGCGGGCAGGGCTCATTGCCGCAGCAATAACGGTGATAAGAAAGTCGATCACGTTGACACCACCAATCAGCAGGGAAGTTGGCTGGCCACAGAGACCACAGGGAACAGCGTCGTTTGACGTCGAACGCCACCGTGGTTGGTTGCGGTTGCCATCCAACACCAGAGGCTGATTGTCCTGTGCACTAATTGAATTTTGACGCAACATCAGCTGGCTTTGCTTCATGCTTCATGCTTCGCTTCATGCACCCAGCAGCCTTACGCGGCTCCAGCAGCTTCAGTTTGCCAACCAACCGATCTAGCTGCCTAGTGCAAATGCTCTGTTGGTGGTGGCTCTGGCTTTGGAACCAGAGATGAAGGTACTCCCCCTCCGGTAGGTTGTATTCCGCAAGCCACCGTTGGTGGATTGGAAATTGACCTAGACACTGCATGTTCGATCAATCAACTTACCGCACGGGAACGAGTGGCCTCTGAGTACTCAAAATAGGTGTACACAAGGTAGCCACATTGAATGGTAAAATGTGCACGTGCAGGTTCCGGCCGTGCTCAGCCGTAGCAGCCATTGTAGCGTGGGACGTCAGGAAGTCAGAGGTATTCGACGTTCGAGGGCATGTGGCGACGGCACACGTCAGTTCTGAAATATGCAGATAAAGAGTTTGGTATTACGGGATCCACACGGTACACACAGCACACACAGCACACACATTGGGGTGGCACAGAAAAAACACCGGAGTGTGGCAACAACGCGCGTGTAATAAACGGAAACCGAAACCGGCAGACGGGGGTACAAAGTCAGGTCAGGTTCAATCAGGGGGGTGTACAAGAGAGTTACTCTTTCCTGCCCGGGGCTCGTGGTGGCTCGTCCGTGGTACCTGCGATAGGGAGAGGGAGAGGCACGTATAAGGTCATATGAGAGACGTGCAAGCAGACACAGTAGAGTTTCAAATGCGTTACAGCCATTAAAATATGAAATCGTGGGCCTTGAATATCGTGGGTTTGGGGAGGTTTAAACAACTTTCAACAAAGCTGCGGCCGTTTGAGAAGATCTCATACACCCGAAAAATTACCACCAAATGCTAAAACTTTGTGTTAAAGTTTTCCTCCTTCGAACCACGGTTTCAGAGAAATTTTGGGTGTGCATCTAGCCGCCGGCGCCCACCTTCGTTGTTGTTCAAGGATTTGGGTTAACCATGCGTCAGTTTGGGCTTTCGGGCGCGGTTTGACCACCAACCTGTCTCCGTGATACTCGGTAGTGTCACTTGTGCGTTGAACAGGATCACCAAGGAGTAGTCCTTTGATGGCACTACCAAGGTGCTCTTTTTTGCAGAGAACTGCACCTCATATCCAGCCACCAGCTTTTCGATTGGGTGGAGTTTACACGATCAATTTGATCGCCGTCACCTTTTTTCTGTGTTCAGGCAGACATCCATGTAGTCCGCGATTGACGTGACGTGTACGTAGGATTTTCCGGTACACTGTTGTCGGGTCTTCGGCTCTGACTGTCGGTATCATGAGCGACGAATAAGTCCATAATAAGAAGGTCAACCTTTGACGGAGTTGGCCTGGAGGCTAAAAATTTCACCTTTTCGGTGGTTGTGGAGTAATTGCGACATTTTCCGACATCCTGATGAACACCTGTGGCTGATCTGCGTGTTGGCTTCACTGCTTGTTTCTGCACAGCTAAAGCGAACTAGCTTAGATCTTGTGAAATAGGAGTGGAGTTTGCAACTGCGCCTTCATCGTCCACTGAGGAATTAAGTGGCGCTAATTCCGCGTATATTGGATGCTGCCTCCCCGTCATGCCTGCCACACCCGAGTATCACTGTCGTTGAGCTTGCCGAGGGATGTGCGATGTCTGAGTTGAAACTGCATCTCACAGTCACGATCATTTGCATCGGCTACTTTTAAGAGCACAAAAACCTATGACTACTATCGGGTTGGTCATAATTTTGGGATCGGCCGACCTGCCACAAAGTGCAAGCTTGTTTCCTACCCCACCCATAGGACCGCAGTGACAAGGTTTTGCGCCTCCAGAGGGTGATCCTGAGATGTGCGCTTGATGTTGAGGAAAGACTTTCAAATAGTGAGGTTTTTCGTGCGGTGGTTGAATAAGCTAGTGTAACTAGGAGCCATCTCCGTGTTACCGTCCTACGTGAATCGATTCGTTTTCAGACTGTGACGCCATCACCAAGGAGAAACTATGCCAGTTTTGTCGCATTTATTTTTCCTTAGAACTACCTCTAGATGATTAGCCTGAATTTTTTCATACAATTGCATGCTAGAGACGTTGTGGTGGGCTTCAATGTCGCATCATAGGGCAGAATACCATCTTCGCAGTCAATGAAGCTGGAATGGGGAACAATGGGTACACGTTCAGGGAAAAACTTTATTATCGACTTTCGTCCACGCAAGTTTTTTCCTAATGTTTGTAAAGTGGTAGCAGTTTTCCCTTTACCATCTCGATAAGGACAAAACATTCCTGCTAGCCTTTACGAGTGAAAACAGGGCATTGGTCTGGCTTTTGAAAG